>NW_007377895.1:155804-196906 GCF_000475195.1 Diaphorina citri | reverse complement strand
CAAGTTGAGTACTTTCTGTAGGTCAATATTTGTAAGTAGATCACAACTAACAACAACTAGATCTGACTTGAAATACTCAGAAAAATGTTTCAAAGACTCGGCAGTCCCCCAGTCTTCTCCTGCCGGAATACTCAGGATGTTTGGAACAATATTAAGCCCTGTATTTTCCAGAGCAATGGTTACTTCACTTTTGGTACTTTCGTGGAAAAATGTTTCAAAGACTCGGCAGTTCCCCAGTCCTCTCCTGCCGGAATACTCAGGATGTTTGGAACAATATTAAGCCCTGTATTTTCCAGAGCAATGGTTACTTCACTTTTGGTACTTTCGTTGACGATAACAAAGGCTTCTTGAAAGCCATTTCTTTCTAATAGTTGAAGAGGATACCATAACATTGGTTTAGATCCTATAGGTAGGAGACATTTGGCTTTCCTGGATGTGAGCTCAGTGTATCTGGAACCTTTGCCTGCGGCTAGAATGACAGCTTGGAACTCTGACACAGGCATGATTATTGCTCCCTGGAATAAAAAATATATCAAAATGTAATGGAAGGTATAATCTAAACTAGAGAAAAATGGATTTCAGTTCAGGCCTGGCCTCATGCAACAAATAACGTCTTTTCATCATACCTTAGGCCTGTTTTTTATTCTGATGTAACTGATGTGAGCATCAACATTTGATTTTTTTGTGTTTTATTTTCACTTCCCCACCCTGGCATCTAGAGACCATCACCCCGGTGTATAGCAGATACAAAAAGACATCTTTTCTTTATTCTGCTAATGCCATTTGACAAAAGCTAAAGCCGCTACAACAACAGCTATTGCACTCAGAATGGTGGTAATAAATACCTGTTGTAAAGGGGGAGGGGGAATGGTGTCACTGAGAAAGCAGGAGTCATAGTCAGTTGCTTTTATCAATGTTCCAAATTGAGATCAAGTATATTATTTTGGTACCTAGGTATTTGTTTTCTTCAAACTTGCTCCTAAATTATAAATGTTGTGAAACCTTACCCAAACAAAGCCAGCTGAGAATGTTGAGAGTGCAGAATGTCCAGAGGGAAAAGATTTTGTAGAATCTCTAGCCCGATACCAGTCCTCATTTGTGCAAGTGAAAGTGGGCACAAAGCTTCCCGGTGTACATTTGAGTGCTTCCACAGGTTTACAAGTATCGAAGAAATGTGGACGAGGTTCACCAAACAATACTTTTAAAAAGTTTACAGATGATATACACAGACAGTAGCCAATGATAAAGGTTGCATACATACCAAGGTATGTGGAAAATGAATCTTTGTAAAATCTTTTATCAACAAGTATAAGAAGGGGAATTAGGAAGGAAAGGATGAGAAGATATCTGGCAGTCACAGTGTCTCCAGTGTACTTCAAACTCAACTTTGGATCTCCACAATAAAATCCCATTTGATGAATTTGAGGCAGAAGATCCATTTCTGTAATGATGGTCAGGGCGGCAGCTGAAACAAAAAGATAAATTTATATTGATTATAATAATGAAAGGTAACATTGTATTCTGATCAAGGAGCAAATAGGAATGCCATTATAACTATGTAAAAATATTGAAGGTAATAGGAGATAACAGTAAAGGAAGCACTCAGTAATTCTGTGATTCCCCAAAGAGTTGTGAATAGGATCTCGCTAGTCTAATACAAATAGGATCTCGCTAGTCAAATCTACTTACCTATGATAATCAATATTAATTTCTCGTAATTCATTATGTTTTACTCTAATTTTAAAAAATGCAGAATTGGAATGCAGCAGGGAGTGTAGGTAAAGTTTTTATATGAAATGAAAAACTTTTATACTCAGTTTTATTTATAGTCTATCAGCTATGTACATAATGAGGAAAAATGAGCACTTGGTAGCACAGTAAAGAGAATCTTATCTCTGTTTAACTGCTACTGAGCTCTCTCAATTCTCATTCACTTCCTGTACCTGTGAAATAATTGAAATTTTGAATTTAATTTGCAAACTGGAAACTGATAAGTGATAAGATAAAAATAGAAGAGAACAGTTTGACAAAAAAGCCGATTTTCCGATAAGAAAAAAATTAAAATGATTTGAAATTTCGCGGGGTCTGAAAACCCCCCCCCCCCCCCATAAGGCCCTTTTCACACGATGCTCCAGTTTTGTACAGCACATTGCGTTTTGAGTAGCATGAAGACGGCGCAACAGAAATCAGCGCGAAAATTTAAAAAATTTCAACTTCTAAAATTTAAAATATTTTAGATTTGGATTTTGTAAAAGTGAATTTTAAATTTAATTAAATAATAATTAAACCTGCTAGTTTAATTATTAAATAATGCCTACGTCTTGACCACTACGCTACCTGCCTCGGTAGCGTAGTGGTCAAGACGCTCGCCTGGTAAACAGGAGGGCGTGGGTTCGATCCCAGCCGAGGCATGGAATTTTATCCTCATTTATTTGAGATTTTGACCACATAATAATGGAGCTCTATGGGTTAGGTGGTAGAAAACGCCTCCGGTGTTAACCTCGCCTAGTGGTTACCTTCCACTCAAGAGTCTATTATTATTATTATTATAATTAACTTCAAGTTCTGTTAATGAGCTCATTCATTAGATGTATGATTGTTTGATTGTATAGTGTGGTGATTTTGAAATACTCTCAAATCATGGGCAGAAACAACAAGCATGGTAAGAGACAGACACATTTACATACCTTACATCATATCTTTTGCAACAAAAAAGTCCCAAGCACCATTGTCCACAGCATATTGGATACACCAGTTCTTATTTGTCAAGCAACATAGCCATTTTAATTTGTAGTAATGAAACAGCTGCTTGACTGGACTTGTGTGGCCTGTGTCCTAGCATGCCCATATCAAATTATGTCACTCATATGGGGTGACAAGGGTTTCAAAAATTTCTCAGCTTAACTCAAACTAAAATATCTTTCTTCCAGGACCTATATCAAAACTAAGTATAGATGAGAGGACAGTGCTGACAATCGGAGAGATCATTCAAGAACTTCTTGTTGCACACAAGGAGTGCAAAGATGTCAATCTAAACCAAATGAAAACTAGAATCTCCAGCAAGTATGGATTGGACACATCACCAAGACTTGTGGATATCATTGCTGCAGTACCAGCCGAAGCTAAGAAAATATTGCTACCCAAGCTAAAAGCTAAACCTATTCGTACAGCAAGTGGGGTAGGTATTGTAGTGGTCAACTCCTGAAATGAAGTGCATGAAACATCAAAAGTATGAGGAAACAAAGAATATTTTGTCTACTGAGAACTTGCTGTAGACAGCAAATTGTTCATTCAGAATCACCTTAATTATACCATCAATTTCAACTTATGTACTTGTAATGAAAAGAAGGGTAAATTTGTTTGTTGATTCGTATACCTCATTCATAAGAGCTCTGTCTATCAACATTTTTCATGTTGGTTCTTGCTACATTGTATTAATTTACCTTGAACAAACCATTGACAAACATATTGAATTTTCTCAATATTCATGTTTGATTCACTAGATTGCTGTGGTCGCTGTCATGTGCAAGCCTCACCGCTGTCCCCACATTAACATGACGGGTAACATTTGTGTCTACTGCCCTGGTGGCCCTGATTCAGACTTTGAATATTCCACCCAGTCCTACACAGGCTATGAACCCACCTCTATGCGGGCTATCAGGGCGCGGTACAACCCGTACATTCAGACCAGACATCGGGTGGAACAACTGCAACAACTCGGGCACAGTGTAGACAAGGTGAGAGTTTAAGAATAAATTAATTAAAAGTAAAAAGAAAAAAAAATGATGGAGGAAACTGGTACTGCTAAGGTCTTATTGTCCCAAAAGGGAAGAGGGAAGGAGGACAGGATAGGAGACAGCCAGCCGTTCCCAGAACAAACCTTATCTTTTTAGGAAAAAGTTTGCCTTGGGTGGGAATCAAACTGACCTAACGCTTACATGGCAGACCCTCAATCTATAGACCCTCCAAGCTAACTTGGCTGGCTCATTCATAAATAAATCTATCAGGTAGAATAGGTAGGTATCTTACTTATCCTGATAACAAGAATTTTTTACTGTATGCCCAGGTGGAGTTTATTGTAATGGGAGGAACATTCATGAGTCTCCCGGAAGATTATCGAGACTATTTCATTAGAAACCTACATGATGCTCTCAGTGGACATACAAGCAATTCCGTGGATGAAGCTGTAAGGTAAGTAACGGAGTTTTCTTCTTCTTTGTGCGAATTTTACCAAAACTAGGCTCTAAGAAATGCTTTGTATGGCACTGTTTGGGGGGAGGGGATTGTTAAGTCAACACTTACTTACCTCTTACATCAGTTGTACCTACCCCCTCTCAACTCAAGCATTAGTAGTTCTTTTCCTCTCTCATGGAGTAGGCTGTTATGAGGAAATGGGAAAACGGGTTTCAGAGCGGAGAGATGGTTTCCACAAGAAAAATACGCGTTATGTCTCATTCTGTAAGTATATAAATAGAGTTTTCTTCTTCTTTGTGCGAATTTTACCAAAATTATGCTCTAAGAAATGCTTTGTATGGCACTGTTTGAGAGGGAGGGGATTGTTAAGTCAACACTTACTTACCTCTTACATCAGTTGCACCTACCCCCTCTCAACTCAAGCATTAGTAGTTTTTTTCCTCTCTCATGGAGTAGGCTGTTTTGAGGAAATGGGAAAACGGGTTTCAGAGCGGAGAGATGGTTTCCACAAGAAAAATACGCGTTATGTCTCATTCTGTAAGTATATAAATGTATAAGTAGTGCTCCCCATCCATGGCACAAGCTCTGCTTTTACAGATGGGGATACCATTTATACGAATTTTGTTGTTCTGATGTTGTTATGTTATAAAAATAATAAATGGAAACTTGATAATGATATTGATTTAGACTGTCAGTTTAGAAAAAAACTTCCCATTATACTAACGTATAGGATGGGGATACCATTTATACGAATTTTGTTGATGTTGTTGTGTTATAAAAATAATAAATGGAAACTTGATAATGATATTGATTTAGACTGTCAGTTTAGAAAAAAACTTCCCATTATACTAACGTATACTGTACGTACTCTTATCTCTTTCTCCCCCCCCGCCCCCCAGATATTCAGAGAAAAGTCTCACCAAATGCATTGGGATCACCATAGAGACGCGTCCAGACTATTGCCTCAAGCGACACCTCTCAGACATGTTACGGTACGGCTGCACGAGGCTTGAGATTGGCGTACAGTCGGTAAGTTTGAGCTTTGTCATACTAAAGTCGCATTCTTGAAGTCCTGGGCGGGTCCACAACGTTTTTAAGAGGTTTGATAGAGTGAACTGTCTGGCTGAGGGACTATAAACAGAGAGTAGATCAGCGTTTAGCTAGGGAACTATAAACAAGGAGTAGATCAGCGTTTAGCTAGGGAACTATAAACAGGGAGTAGGCTAGTTCAAATTTCCTTATGCTATATATAGCCATATCAATAGCGAAGGTTGAATGCGAAGGGCATCCCACTCGGAAAATTTTGTTTAGCCAAAACCAGTTGGCCTCAAAGTGATCACTCTAAAGCTGATTGAGAGGCCGACGACAAACGCCGACCCCTCTGAAATGGGAAAAGGTGAAGAAGAAGAAGAAGTAGAAGGAACTGTAACTGCTAAGGTCTATTCGTCCCGAAATCGAAGAGAGAAGGAAGACAGGACAGGAGAAAGCCAGCCTTTCCGAAAACGAACATTATCCGTTCAGGATAAAATCCGCCCGGGGCGGAAATAGAACCCGCGGCCTAGCGCTTACAAGGCAGACGCGCTACCAAGAAAGCTAAGTCGGAGGTTTTATAAAATAATTCAAATTCTATTCTGACCTGGTCACAGAGGTTGCTAATTCTACTCACTGAGATTGCTAATTCTATTCTATTCGCTGAGATTGCTAATTCTACTCACTGAGGTTGCTAATTCTATTCTATTCGCTGAGATTGCTAATTCTACTCACTGAGGTTGCTAATTCTATTATACTATTCGCTGAGATTGCTAATTCTACTCACTGAGGTTGCTAATTAAGGAGCGCGGTAGCGCTCCGCCCCGCCAAGTCAAGAAAGTTTGACCGCGCTATTCTATTCTATTCGCTGAGATTGCTAATTCTATTCTATTCTACTTCTAGGTGTTCGAGGACGTTGCCCGGGATACGAACCGCGGTCACACAGTGCGGGCAGTGTGTGAGAGTTTCCATATGGCCAAGGATGCTGGCTTCAAGGTCGTGGTTCATATGATGCCGGACCTTCCCAATGTCGATTTGGAGAGGGACATTCAGCAGTTCATTGTAAGATCTTCGACAGTTTTTTTTTTTTTTTTTTTTTTTTTTTAAAATTTGAAAAGGTAAAATCCCACCCAAAGGCGATTTCATTTTTTTTTTTTTTTTTTTTTTTTAAATTATGAATAGGTAGATTCCCAGGCAAAGGTGTATCCACACATATTCGACGGGCAGTCGATCCACATCGATTGAAAGCCGGCAACCATGTGTGGACACACCTTACACCTTGGGAAATTGCGAAAAATCCAAATCCAAAGTCAAGACTGCGAGAGAGAAAAAAATCTTTAAACGGTCGATTTTTTTTTTTTTTTTTTTTTTTTTTTTTTTTTAAAGGTTTGACCGGGGGAATTTTAACTTCTTTGGGTTTTTCTCCCTTTTTTTTTTTTAAGAGGTTTGACAGAGGGAACTGTAACTGCTATGGTCTTATCGTCCCGAAATCGAAGAGAGAAGGAAGACAGGATAGGAGAAAGCCAGCCGTTCCGAGAACGAACGTTGTCTGTCTAGGATGAAATTCGCCCCGGGTGGGAATCGAACCCCCGACCGAGCGATTGCAAGGCAGACGCGCTACCCTCCAAGCTAACTATGCTGAGTTGCTGACTTGTTAGCCAAATACAGTCAGCAAAATATAGTGTATTTTGTTCATAAATCATCGGTTTCGAAAGGCAGCGCCTTGTCCTTGTGTCTGTCCGCCCAGTCACACCTGCATGTCTTGAAAATAGCTTGCTCTAGGTCTGCCTCTGTTCATAAATATGTGAGTGAATGATGTGTGTGTGCGTCAAGGCAGACGCGCTACTCTTCAGGCTAACTAGAATGACTCGTTGGTCAAAATACAGTGTATTTTGTTCATAAATCATCAGTTTCGAAAGGCAGTGCCTTGTCGTTGTAGCCAAATGTGTCTGTCTTTTGCTCCTTCCTTTGGTTGTTGATAGGATGAGCAGCCCAGTCACACCTGCATGTCTTGAAAATAGCTTGCTCTAGGTCTGCCTCTGTTCATAAATATGTGAGTGAATGATGTGTGTGTGCGTATGTATGTGTGTGAGTATGAGAGTGTGACACCAGTAATTGCGTATCTGTGAGAACTGTCTTCTGATACGTGTAGGTGTGTAACTTGAAAAAAAAAATAATAAATAAAAAAATGTCCCTTTTTATTTACAGGAGTTCTTCGAGAATCCCGCGTTTCGCGCCGACGGTCTCAAGATCTATCCGACCCTGGTGATCCGAGGCACGGGACTGTATGAACTCTGGAAGACCGGACGCTACAAGAGTTATCCTCCGGGGGTTCTGGTAGACCTGATAGCGCGGATCCTGGCCTTGGTACCGCCCTGGACCCGAGTGTACCGCGTGCAAAGAGACATCCCCATGCCTCTTGTCAGGTAAGATCCAATGGAGGGCTGTTCTTTTTTTCCCTTGATTGATAAATATATATATAAAAAAATACAATTACAACATGGATGCCAATATTAAATATTGCCAATGTTAGTCATGGATCCCAATGTTAAATATTCCGGAGGTAAAACATAAAAACACATATTTAAGGTGCATATACCCATCTGTAAAAGCAATGCTTTTGTCAGTGACACGAATAGGGACCAATCATTGATAGAGGGAACGGTAACAATGAAGGTCGGAGAGATTCTCTACCACCTAACCTTTAGAGCTCCATTATTGTGTGATCAATTTCTCAAATAAATGAGGATAAAATGGCATGCCTCGGCTGGAGTCGTTACCAGGCGAGCACTTTGACCACTACACCACCAAGGCAGGTTTTAAATAATAATGAGAATGGTTTATTTTAACGTAACTATAAAAATATCTTCCTTTTGTTCCTATATAAGTACCCCCAATGGTACTTTTCAGGAACGGTTTGAATGATTTATTTCATTAAAATTCTTGCTTCTGTCTTGATTCTATATTTCATTGTTGTTTTCCAAATAATATTTCTGTATTTTATTTTTGTTTTCAATATTCCTTAATTCATTAGGGATTGAATTTAGGTTAAAATTTAATAATAGGTCAAAAATTTCTCTGGTTCCAGTTCAGGTGTAGAACATGGGAATCTAAGAGAGTTGGCGTTAGCTCGGATGAAGGATTTGGGTGTTGAGTGTCGGGACGTGAGGACCAGAGAGGTTGGCATTCAGGAAATACACAACAAAATTCGACCTTATGAGGTAAGCGGGTAGCAAAGAGGTGTTGTTAAATATGTATTTGAAGAAAAACCTTTAATTAATAATAATGCTTATTTATACTGCTCGCATAGGACTGAAAAGTCCCTTTACTCCAGCAGTAGGCGACCACTATTGTTGTAGGTCGAATTCTCAATTTATATTGAGGATAGAATTCCATACCTCGGCTGGGATTGAACCCACGCCCTCCCGTTTACGAGACGAGCGTCTGACCACTACACCACCGAGGCAGGTTTCTGAAACATTTTATTGAGAGTTGGTCAACATTCAAAACGTTTTTCTTCTTGCAAAGCCAGCCTAGTTAGCTTCATTTTTAGCGCGTCTGTCACGTAAGCGCTAGGCCGCGGGTTCGATTCCTACCTGGGGTGGATTTTATCCTGAACGAATAAAGTTCGTTCTCGGAACGGCTGGCTTTCTACTATCCCGTCTTCCTTTTCTCTTCGATTTCGGGACAATGAGACCTTAGCAGTTACAGTTCTCTGTGTCAAACCTCTTGAAAAAAAAAAAGAAAAAAAAAAAACTTGCAAAACTAATGTTTTCATTGCGTACAATTCCCAGATTGAGCTCATCAGGAGGGATTATGTGGCCAACAATGGGTGGGAAACTTTCCTATCCTATGAAGATCCAGAGCAAGATATTCTAGTGGGACTTCTGAGACTGACTTCCTGGATGTGAGCTCAGTGTATCTGGAACCTTTGCCTGCAGCTAGAATGACAGCTTGGAACTCTGACACAGGCATGATTATTGCTCCCTGGAATAAAAAAGATATCAAAATGTAATGGAAGGTATAAACTAAACTAGAGCAAAATGGATTTCAGTTCAGGCCTGGCCTTATGCAACAAATAATGTCTTTTCATCATACCTTGCAGGAAGAAATAAGAATTTCTTACCTCTTGAGATCTGTGTCTTGTGGAATCCTTGTAAATTAAAGTGATGAATTAAGGCACACAAACACTAGTTTCAGCTCTTAAACTATCTTGTGTCTTCAAAGCTTTCAACTTCCCCAGGAATCAGGAAATTCAGGAATAGAGACTTCGGCAGAAATTTCAGGTAGGTATTTAGATTTTAGCTTCAAGCTTCAACCCTTCAACTTCAGAAGTCAGAACTTCTGCAGTTCTGCTTCTCTTTTCTCAAAAAGTTGAAGAAATAAAGAAATTTGAAGAATCAAAATTCAAAACCGCCATGTTGCCAAGCCATATCAAAATTTAGAGGTTATTTTTGTAAACGCGCCCTTGCGGGAAAATTTCCAAGGGATTTTTTCCTCCTCATCAGAGGAGGGTACAAAAATCCCACCTGTTGCTATGGTAACTGAAAACAGCTGATTTATCTCTTATCAGATGTTTACATTTCAAAAAAGTAAAAACAGAAGGGGGAAAGTGGGAAACTGGAAAGTTGAAATCTTCTGAAAAAGTGGAAAGTGCTTAGGAAAAACCGTTTTCTCTTCTCCAAAATTGTTTCAGGAATAACCAACTGGAAATTGTGATAAGATTGGAAGAAGATCTGTTTAAATGAAAGTGTCTGATGGATAGAGAAAGGTAAGTTATTGTAACTCATCTGACAAGAGACAGTAACCTGAGTGTTGTGTATGATACAATCCAATAAACAACTACCTACCCATATGGAATGATTATCTGGAAAATACCTGCCAATTTATTCAATGTACTTTACAGTTATCAAATCAATTTAGCGTACAATTCCCAGATTGAGCTCATCAGGAGGGATTATGTGGCCAACAATGGGTGGGAAACTTTCCTATCCTATGAAGATCCAGAGCAAGATATTCTAGTGGGACTTCTGAGACTGAGGAAATGTTCTCCCGATACATTCAGGTACGTACATTCTCAAATCAATCAAAAAACTCAAATAATCTGTCTTAAAGCAGAGCTTTTTTACAACTTTTGTCAATGTCATCAATCAAAAAGCTCAAATTATTTGTCGTAAAACAGAGAGCTTTTTTAGAACTTTTGTCGATATCACAGGATTACCAAGTGCCTCTTTTGCAATCAATAGTTGCAAATGGCAATCACAATTTTCATATTTACTTAAATAATATTTTACTGTGGTAATACCGCCACTGGTCGCTTCTTGATTGAAGTAGCTACTATTCAATTGTCCTCACGAAGCAAAGTGCACCAGGAAAAACTTTGACCCCGCCGGGAATCGAACCCTTTCCTGATATCCTATCCTATAGTAAGGAAAGTACCTAATATATACGAAAAAAAAAGTTTTGAGGTCCCTAGAGCCTAAATCCGAAGTTTCAGCAATTGGTCCTTGTGTCCATGTCAGTCTGAAAACAAAATATGTACATATCTCGAGAACAGTATAACACTTGCAGCTCTCAAATATGACGAGGATGCCACAACGAATTTTTTTATTTTGGCACAATAGTTGGCGGTATTTTGACCGCTTTTTGGCGATTTTCGACATAATCATATAGGATAATAGAAGGCGTGTGATGTTCATACCCGATTTTATTATTTCACTTCAAATTTCGCAGACCTGAGCTGAAAACAAGCACGTCGATAGTTCGCGAGCTTCATGTCTATGGCAGTGTGGTGCCGGTACATTCACGAGATCCGAGCAAGTTTCAACATCAGGGCTTTGGTACCCTCCTCATGGAGGAGGCAGAACGCATAGCAAGAGAAGAGCATGGATCCGTCAAGATAGCCGTCATTTCAGGCAAGTTCTACTACTGATTTACGGATTTACCTGAAGATCTAACAAACATCCTGCACCTTTTTCTCTCAAAACTTATTAGAGTTGATTTTTCTTTTTCAGGAGTGGGAACACGTAATTACTACAGGAAACTTGGCTATGAATTGGATGGCCCCTACATGTCCAAGTCTTTGGTTCCGGAGCAACCTGCTCAGTAGGACACAATGGAAGAAGTGCAATCAGGGAGAACATTTGAATGACAGGTCAATTAAAATTTCTACCTGAATAGTTGTGAAAAATCCAAATGGTCAAAATAGACTGAGTTTTGAATTGTATTTTATGTGTTGTCTCATGAGAACAATTGAAGAGCTGGTTGAAACATTTAGAAGACATAGTAATAGTAAGCCTACTTGGAGGGTGGTGTGTCTACCTTGTAAGCGCTAGGTCGCGGGTTCGATTCCCGCCCGGGGGTGATTTTTATCCTTAACACATAATGTTCATTGTCAGAACAGCTGGCTTTCTCCTACCCTGTCTTCCTTTTCTCTTTGCTTCTTCTACTGCTTCTCCTTTTTTCTTTTTCCTCTTCTCCACCTTTTTATTATTCTTCCTTCTTTTCCCGTGTTCAGACGAGGTCGGCGTTTTTTGTCAGCCTCTCAATCAGCCCTAACTAGGGCGATTGCTTCGGCTGACATATGATTTTGGCTACAAAATTTTACGAGTGGCTGCCCTTTGCACTCAATCTTTGCTATTTCTTTAGCAAGGAACATTTCAGTCTGGCATCCTCCCTGTTTAACGTCCCTCAGCCACTAAGCTGGTCTGCTCCCTGTTAGTCTTTTTTTTTTTAGATTTACCTGAAGAACTAACAACCATTCTGTAGCTTTTTCTCTCAAAACTAATTAGTTGGTTTTTCTTTTTCAGGAGTGGGAACACGTAATTACTACAGGAAACTTGGCTATGAATTGGATGGCCCCTACATGTCCAAGTCTTTGGTTCCAGATCAACTTGCTCAGTAGGACACAATGGAAGAAGTGCAATCAGGGAGAACATTTGAATGACAGGTCAATTTCTACCTGAATAGTTGTGAAAAATTCAAACGGCCAAAACAGACTTAATTTTATTTACTTTATGCATTGTCTCCTGAGAGCTGCTTGAAACATTTAGAGGCCATAGTAAGCCTAGTTACCTTGGAGGTTTGTGTGTCTACCTTGTAAAATCTAGGTCGCGGGTTCGACTTCCGCCCGGGGCGTATTTTCCTCTGAACAGGTAATGTTTGTTCTCAGAAAAGCTGGCTTTCTCCTACCCTGTCTTCCTTTACTCTTTGTTTTTGGAATGATAAGACATTAGCAGTCATAGTTTCTTCTATCAAACATCTTAAAAATATAGAAAAAAAAAACATTTAAAGGTGAGGAGGTAGAGAAATATAATTAAACATGGAAGTGAGTTATGTTAATAAAATAGGTACTTAGATACCAATAAAATAAAGAGAGTATGTAGGTAGGTACCTACCTAGGTTTATCAGTCAGATTTTCATATTTTTTTTTTTTTTTTTTTTTTTTTTTAATTTTACTTCCTGGTTTTTTCAGTCAAATTTTTTTTTTTTTTTTTTTTTTTTTTTTTTTTTTTCAATTATACACCCTGTACCAATGTTTGACATTATATTGTTATTCCTGTCAATCTTATGATTTTGTTGACTTAATTTAAATATAATTTGAGCTCTATTTACAAATTACAAGGAATAAAGCAGATCATTTTATTTGTAATCAGGGCCTCTGTATGGACCCTCTATCTGAGAACCTTCCTTTTAGAAAAGAATATGTATACCCTGTTTATACTGCCAGAATGAGACTGAAAAGTCCCTTTACTCCCACAGTCTAAACAAGGTCTCATGTATTTGGTACAAAATGGGTGTAAATTTTATAAAATAAATTTGCCTTTTAGTGCCAATATCAAATACAAAATCTTTAATTTTAGCTGGTACTACTGTTAGATAAATAACATGAGATTTTATTTTTGCTACTCTCTTCCCATTTGTTTTATATTTCCATGAGTCGATCAACATCAGTAAGCACTTGTTGAGAATATGAACTATCTTTTGGCACAACATAGTTACTTCCTATGATACAATCCTTAATGTTACAATTATCACTAACAATGGCATCATTACAGATAATACAATTAGTTATAGCACTATTTTCTCCTATGGTTACCCCATTCATGATGATACTGTCACTGATCCTGGTTTTATTTTTAATTGTGCACTTTGAACTAATGATAGAGCTTTTAATAGATGTCTTTTCTGCTATCTTACTATGTTCTCCAACAGTACAGGATTTACTATCTAGTTGAGTGCTCAATATTTCAGCATAGGGTGATATGGCACTTGTGTCTGTGCTAAGTTTGGTCAGGTCAGGAAACTTCTCAAGAATTTCTCTATTGATTTTATAAAATTCAAACAAAGTGTTGGCCCTAACAGCAAACTCATTGCCAGATGCAACATAAGTATAACATCGGATAGTGTCATTACGGTATGTGTCACAGATGTTGTCATTATCATTGTAGAGAGAAATGTTTCTAATGTTAACTGCTAGCTCATCTTCCTTGGCAAATTGATAGATGTCATTCTCATTGTTCACTACAGGATCTGGCAAGTTTTGCATACTCAAACAGTTTTTCCTTGAATTTTGTTTACTGATGATGTGAGGTAACAGTTCTCCCTTGATGGTAGAAATTGACTGTTCATTGGTTAGATAATCAATGATCCAATGGTTAATAACATACAAATGAGAGTCAAGTAGCTTTGAGAACAACTTGACTCTGCCATGTTTTTTCAAAAGGTTTAACTGAAAAGGAAGATTTTCTTCAAAGTCAGATGCAGATGCTAGTAGGACAAGCTGATTGGTGACAGGATCTACTCCAACAACATCCCGTTCAATCTTTAGTTTACTCTTGGGCCCAGGAACTGTTAGAGCAGCTGGTGACACATAGGGAAACATGAGAGTTGTAATAGAGGCATTGTGTTTCCGATACAAGTTGAGTACTTTCTGTAGGTCAATATTTGTAAGTAGATCACAACTAACAACAACTAGATCTGACTTGAAATACTCGGAAAAATGTCAATGTCTGCAGAAGTGTCAGTTACTTTTTTTTATCGAAAATACAAGAAAACATGACAGAAGTACATCCTGGTGGTCTTTAATGCACCTCGGTGGACAGTTTCTTGATGATGTCCACCGATGTAACTGTCCACCGAAGTGAAAACCAGATGTAAATTATTATATGGTTTTGCACCAGTTTCAGAGAATCACCCAGGTACATTACAGCTGTGGCTGAAATAGTTTGTCCAATCTAATAATATTTGACAAAATTGTTCACATACAAAAATTTGCTCATTTCAGGTCATATGTTTTTTTTTTACTAGTACAAAAGACATAGCTCATTTTATTTCATCCAACACTTCTTGTATTTTCTCTCTTTTTTCACAGATTTTCACTATTATTACTGGAGCCTGGAGAATTTTATTTTGATGATTTAAGTGTTGTCCTAATTCTCACTAACAAAAAGAATGAAGAAGAAGAAAGAAGGCCAGGGAGACTTAAACTATGCTCAAAGTCTCTTGTGTTTGATCCAAAGAACTTGGCATTACCACTCATCAAGATACCACTCAAAGAATGTACATCACTGTCTAAATTTGAACCCCCACTAACCAGTAAACTAAATGGGAATATTCTGGATGTCACATGCACAGCGTATATTGAAATGTTAGCAGGTAATATTCTGTCTCCTTATGTGTTTGAAACTCAAACAAAAAGGTTTCTGTTTGTTTTAAATTATGCTCAGATAGATGTGTGCCTTGTATCTATAGAGCAACTTCATAGAGCTGCTTCCCTTCCTGCTGCTGATATATTGAAATGTTAGCAGGTAATATTCTGTCTCCTTATGTGTTTGAAACTCAAACAAAAAGATTTCTGTTTGTTTTAAATTATGCTCAGATAGATGTGTGCCTTGTATCTATAGAGCAACTTCATAGAGCTGCTTCCCTTCCTGCTGCTGAACAAAACCAGATGGTGGCTACTATAGCCACTGCCAGACAAAGCAAGGTCAGTTTCAACCTATCCTGGCTAGAAGATCTTTATGAAAAGGTCATCCTAGAAACATTTGGTAATAAAATTACTCCCCTTGTTGTAAACCCTGGACGCATTGTCTTGTCTTCCACAAATCTCTACTTTCAACCATTCAATAACATTGAACCCCACAAGTTGCTCAAAGTCAGACTAGCAGGAATAAAACGAATCATTAGGAGAAGATTCTTACTCCAGCAAGTTGGAATAGAAATTTATTTCAAAGATCTGGAGCCTGTGAAATATTTGTATTTAACATTGAAAACACAAGGTGCTCGTGATACATTGTACAATGCATTGCTTGATCTTCCTGAGTTACAACTCAGTCACTCTGATCAGGAGATTATGACTCTGAGATGGCAGAATGGCGCCCTTTCCAACTATGACTACCTAATGTATCTGAATAGTCTGGCTGATAGATCTCTCAATGATCTAACACAGTACCCTGTATTCCCCTGGGTTATTTCTAACTATACTTGTGATACTCTGGATCTGTCTGATTCAAACAACTACCGAGATCTTTCAAAACCAATCGGTGCTCTCAATCCAACGCGACTTGAAAGATTGAAAGAAAGATATAATGAAATGCCTCATCCAAAGTTCCTGTATGGTTCTCATTACTCTACACCTGGCTTTGTACTCTTTTATTTAGTTCGAAAGTTTCCTCAGTACATGTTGTGTTTACAAAATGGCCGATTTGATCACCCTGACAGAATGTTCAATAGCATTCCAGATATCTGGCGTAATGTTCTAACAAATATGTCTGACTTTAAGGAATTAGTTCCTGAGTTCTATGATACAGAACAGAAAGGAGATTTCTTAGAGAATAGTTATGGTATTCATTTCGGTTACCGTTATGATGGTACCAAGGTGTGCAGGAAGAATTTCTTACCTCTTGAGATCAGTGTCTTGTGGAATCCTTGTCAAAGTGATGAATTAAGGCACATAAACACTAGTTTCAGCTCTTAAACTATCTTGTGTCTTCAAAGCTTTCAACTTCCCCAGAAATCAGGAATAGACTTCGGCAGAAATTTCAGCTATTTAGATTTTAGCTTCAATCAACTTGTCAACTTCAGAAATCAGAATCAGAACTTCTGTTTCTGCTATTTCTGCTCTCAAAGTCTAATCTCAAAAACTTCAAAAAATTGAAGAAAAAGAAATTGAAGAATCAAATAATCAAAATTCAAAACTGCCATGTTGCCAATTCATATCAAAATTTGGAGGTTTTTGTAAACGCGCCCTTGCGGGAAATTTTCAAAGGGATTTTTTCCTCCTCATCAGAGGAGGGTACAAAAATCCCACCTGTTGCTATGGTAACTAAAAACAGCTGATTTATCTCTTATCAGATGTTTACATTTCAAAAAAGTAAAAAGTTAAAAACACAAGGGGGGAAAGTTGAAATCATGGAGGTATGAATATAAGTGGAGGAAGGGTAACGATTTCAAGCGGAGGTAAACTTCCCCTCCTCGCGTGCTCGATGGCGGCCATCTTTGAAATTGATTTCAACACATTTTTTTTAAAATTCAAAACAAACATTCATTTCGAAGTGACTTTTCGAGTGTAAAAGAAGCTAACAAGTTGTGGATTTTGAGTAATATTTTGCCTCAAGTTTCCTTTACTTCAATGCCTTTTTAGAATTTAGATATGTCGACGTACTGTTCCCCCCTGAAACCTCTGATAGTTATATCTTAGACTCCAATATTGCCAATGTCTGACTAGGGGATTGTGAGCACATATCTATTTTTTTTAAGAGAGAGTGAGAGAGACTGGGAAAAATCTTCTAAGACATTGAGGCTGAATAGTGTCGAATTTCCACCCACTAAAAATCTGTCTCTCCATTTTAGAGGCAAACATACCCAGAACAGGTGATTCAGCCATAGAAAGCCAGCTAACTCTGGGGCTTGAAACCTTAACACCAATGAGTTGGGCTAAAGCACAAAATAATTTCCCTGGCCTGAATTAAACCAGTACAGCACCTATAGCAGGTGAAAAAACCCCCTAGAAGAGGCTGAAATTAAATAATCTGTCAGACAATCTGCACAAGAACTATGCAATTATTATTAAAATAATTATTCTGTTGCATTTTATTAGCATCAAGTAAATTCTTACATGAATTAAAAGAAAAATACTATTGTGTCTGTCCTGGGCTGGAGAGGAGAAAGTTATTCTAGGAGGAGCGCTGGGTATGGTTTATCTGGTGGATCTCATACAAGTACAACTACTCAAGCAAGTGAGAGCGCATAAGGACGCAGTGTCAATTCATAACCAATACTTCCAGCTCCGTGCTAGCTGGACTTGTAAGCTAGAACACATTAGTCGAGCATCGTTATTTTACTTTGAACCAACTCCATCTAGGTACCTACATGAGGAGACTAAAAATAGAAGTAGGTAAATATTGTGGATTGACAAAAAATTTCAGTATTAACTTTGCGATGGTATTTGATATCTGTATGGGTGGTTGTGTGGCTGTCTTGGATATGACGTCCTTCTGGGTCACTTTTGTGCTGTACCTATTAGAAAACGTTTCAAGAGTTGTAGCTTCCAAATCTTCCAAGCCTGATCTTCTTAGGCTAAAAATAGAGTTGAGCGAAGAACCGAAGATCATAGAGCGGAAAGCAGGGAATAAGCGATGACTTCAAATCAAACCACATAGAACTGAGAGCAAAAAGCTGGAGACCATCAAACCCCCGACTTCAGCTAAGCCGTTAAGAACAACAACATTAGGTTCTTACCCAAGTGAAGCTCAGCACACCAAGTCCAGTGCTCAGAAGTTCTCCCAATATGGATGGAAAAGAGGACGCACTAGGGTAGAATGCGTGAAAATGAGGCGACTGCCAATGGGTGATCTGAAATGAGATATGATTAGGGCGTAAGTGTAGTGACCCCAACAACATTTTGGTTGGGTAATTGTTGGCCTTACGATTTATCGTAAAGGTGTGTCCACACATAGTCGATCGACAATTGGCATTGACGAGCTGGTTGAGGAGCCAAAGAAAAGGCGAAACATCTGATGTGACTTCAATCTTCTCCCTCCTAAGGCATTTCCCCTGGCACCAGACTTGACAAGTATCCTGGCACTTACCCCGGGCATGATAACCGTGTTCATGTCTCGCATGATGTGTCTCCAGTCTTCTCCCTCCTCTGGCATTTCCCCTGGCACCAGACTTGCCAAGTATCCTGGCTGGACACTCGGCAGTACTTGTCGCTGTCGAACTGTGTCGTGATAGTCCGCTATGAAGTCGATGGCAGCTTTGCCAAACTCGCGAAACTCTTCGCTGTTCATGATGAAGCGCTCTCGCGTCCAGTGGATGCTTTGTTTTTGGGAATCTGTTCGGTAGGAGATGAACAAAATATCACTCTTCAACTTGGGGAAAAATGGAAGTATAGGTCGTAGGTAGTCAAGGAGGTATCGAATAAAAATCCAAGTCACGAATTATTTTTGACGAAGCCCAGCATCACGAGAGTCTACCTTGTAATAAAATATTTGATATAAGTATACCTATCCATAAAAAAGAAAATCAAAAAAAGAAACATTTCAACAGTAAAATTATTACTTATTAGAGAGTACGACCCTTTTTTTCCCTCAAAAAGGAGTACATTTACTTTACAAAAATCGAACTTACACTTCTTTCGTGATCTAAGTTCCTTTCTGATGGTACTGTAGATGAAAACTACCTGAAAACACAATCACGACTAACCGAACTGTGACCTAGGTTCGTCAAGATATAGAATCTGATTATTGCCTATATTATTCATACAGAAAGATCATTGGATACTTAACAGTTTACAAATCAACATGAGTCAGTCGCGAATTAAAGACATTCCAACATTTCCAACAGTCGGGAAATTACAGGTACTATCTACTTGATATTGTAGGTATTGTATCTATAATGAACGGATCATTTCTTCATATTCCTTATTTCCTCATAACTCAATAACTCATAATTATAAATTCCTAAGTATCTAGTGTCTACTCATTACAATTCCTCATTACTTGTAAATTCCAATTGCTTTTTTGGACAGCATTCAATTCCCCCCATTTTATACCGATTCCCCCGATTGTAAAATTTGAAGCCAGAAGGGTATGATTCTATTCCCCCGATAGAAAAAAAAGACGCAGTGTTATGTATTGATATATCCTGTAAGGGAGACAGGATAGTGACAGGGGGAGAGGATCATCAACTCATTGTGTGGGAAATATCCTGAACCACCCCGTAGAGACTTGATTGTCTGAACTATTCCATTCTTCTTATGAATCAAGTCCGCCATTGAAAGAAATGACGAAAGACGGAATTGTCCCAATAACTCTACTGATTAATTATCTAGATAATATAGTTCTACATTATGATGTAGAACTAGAACTGTCCTGTAACATATCTAAAATGCAATACACAACATCTAGGTACTTACTGAAAACTTTACTTTCCTTCCTATAGACAGGGAAAGTCTAAAATCAAGTTCAGGTTTGGTGTAGATTATGTGAACCGCTCACAATCCAGATGTCTAGACCAAAATAATATGCTTTATTAAAAAGGCCCTACAGTAATGCAGAGATAAGCACAATATAACTTACTTTTGGTGTGTTGTCTAATGATGTTACTTTTTCTGTAACTTTCCTGTCCCTCATTTTAATGTATTTTTAATATAATTTTTATTTTTGTACTTGAGAAATTTTACTTTTTTAAATTAAATACGAAGAAACATTTTATATTTTATCAACAACATATTTTGTTTTTGTTTTTTTTTTTTGTTTTTTTTTTTTTAGTTCATAAATAATAAATTACTTCTTCAGAACAAAGACATTACTTAAGCCTGTTTAAACAAAAAACGAAAGAATTTAAACAATTTGGCTAAAATCGTCTACTCATGTCCGGGGCAACAATCTGAGAAGTTTGAGCAATCTCATTAGTTGACTTCAAAAAAAAAAATAATAATAATAACCAATAACAAAAATCAAAATGTTTGCCCAATCAAATAGCTTAATCCGAGAGTTAAACTTAAACCGAGTTTAAACTTGTCGCCCCGGCCATAAGAGTTTAACAAATCGAGATAACTGAGCTCCTGAGCACATTTTCTTTTTCACTCAGTATTGCATCTAAATCTTCCAGTTTGTTGTTAGATTTTCTTTTTGTACTCGATTCATTGTCATTTGTATCGTAGATCAAGTTGTCATCAACACCAATGTGTTCTTTCGTGTACCTTCTTCATTGCCCATGTCTCGGCACCATAGATCATGGCAGGTCTGACAACCGTCTTATGTATTTTCCCTTTCAATCTCAAGAAAAAAAAGGTAATATAGTTCTATTCCCCCGATGAATAAGTATTGTTAAGTATTCTCTTCCTGAGAACATTGCGTATGTTTCAATCTTATCAAGCGTCAGTTTAGGCAACATTTTTCTTCGAGCCATGTGCATATTGCGCTTAGCTAGTTTGACATCGTTTGTAGTAAGTGATTGACATTCTGGTTGAACTTCAGATATAACAGTTTTCATTACCTTGCTTGGCAGTTCACACAGATTTTCAGTAGCTTTCCTTTTCGCACACGTACTTAGTTGTCGCCTCAGCAGTGCATCTTCACTTGGAGGATCATGTGAGTGATCCAGGTTTTTAAGCGTGATTTCTTTATCAGCCACAGTTTTGATGAATGCAGTGCATTTTTTCTCTACACATCGCCACTTTTTTTCACCAGACTTCAACTCACTGTTTTTGTAATACCTATAACTATCATAATTATTATTAAATATGTTTATATTAGACATCCTAGGTTATAAAGTTATGAAATAGGTAACTACAAAACTTATTACCTTTATATGATTACTTAAGCCTGTTTAAACAAAAAACGAAAGAATTTAAACAATTTGGCTAAAATCGTCTACTCATGTCCGGGGCAACAATCTGAGAAGTTTGAGCAATCTCATTAGTTGACTTCAAAAAAAAAAATAATAATAATAACCAATAACAAAAATCAAAATGTTTGCCCAATCAAATAGCTTAATCCGAGAGTTAAACTTAAACCGAGTTTAAACTTGTCGCCCCGGCCATAAGAGTTTAACAAATCGAGATAACTGAGCTCCTGAGCACATTTTCTTTTTCACTCAGTATTGCATCTAAATCTTCCAGTTTGTTGTTAGATTTTCTTTTTGTACTCGATTCATTGTCATTGGTATCGTAGATCAAGTTGTCACAACACCAATGTGTTCTAGTTCAGGTCCATGGAGGGTTACTCTGTGTAGATTTGTTAGTATATGACTGATACTGCCATTGGGAATTTCTGTAGGATGTCCATGTGTTATTCCGTTTGGTATTGAACTGTAAGTTCCATGAGGTGTTTCATTGCTATTCTTTGCAATCTCTGTGAAGATAGGATTTCCATCTAGTATGGTGATACTATTGGCGTGTCCATTTGTCAATTCCTTTGTCACTACAGTGGAATTCCTCTTTGCTACACTGGAACTTCCTCTAGGGAGGTTCATTTCGCTCGATTGGTGAGAGATTTCGTTCCAAGCAAACGCCACGTCACATTGGTTAGTCTCTGGACTTGTGACGACGAAACGTAGAAATGGTCTTCCTTGAAATGAAGCTTTGATGATGTAGATTTGTTTGTGCGACATGAGTCTTTCGTAAAGCTGATTGGTCAGATCATTGTCACCCTGTGAACAATGAAAAGATTTCTAATTGAAGTTCCTTTGCCCTTGGACATTAGTTTTCTGTTCTGCCGGTAAATTGAATTAGGGCTGACTGAAATTTAGTTTTGTTTTACTTTAAATTGATAGCGTAAGGATTAGGACAGTTATACCCACCTATTGTTCATCAAAACTACTGCAGTGTATTCGACAATTTGTAGTGTGCTACATTTTGCAGTCATGATGTGAAAGGAGCCTTTCACCCGAATCTCAAGTTTTCAGATCTCCTTGAGTTTCCAAAAGAAGAACCTTACTTAGTAGTAAGGGAGGTACCAATAAACTATAAAAAAAAGGAATTTTAATTGTGTTAAGCATATTTAAATGCTTGTCACAAACATCGTTCCCCGATTATTTCACCTAGATAAATTTCATGACATGACTTGGACTCGAACCACCAACCTCCAGTTCCAAAGTCCAACGCGTTAACAACTGCACCACTAAGGTTGGAATAAACTATAAATAATATGTTGATGAACCCAAACCTTACCTTGAGTCTGAAGCAAACCAGTCCCATACTGGGAGGACATACGAGCTCAAATCTGTCATCTTTCTCCACCAAATCCGCGAACTTCTTAGCCAATGAAATGTGTTTTCTCAAATATGCCTGAAGACCTTTGAGTCCGTACGATCGAAGGGTCATCCACAACTTGAGGGCTCGGAATCGACGACTAAGGGGTGTTTGCCAGTGCTGAAAAAGAAAGCAGAGGGTCACTCAAGGTCTCCATAATCGTAAGAGGTGGACTCCTCGCATGAGAAATTCACAAGAAAACATCCTCGCTTTAATGAAATGTACGAGGTCTCGGTAAATCGAGAAAAGTCAGGCATGAAACTCAGTACTCTCAGTAGTTACCGACAATACTCACATCTGACATGGGTCTCAAAGTTACATCAATCTCGAAAATATGAGGTTGACATTTGATCGTACAATCGTTTGCCCCTAAACCTAAATCTCAAAGTAGGCTCTTTGATCGTACCACTGGCCTATATATCTCGGCGCGGAGGGGGGGGGGGGGGGGGCTGCAGGGACGGAAGAAGAAGAAAAAGAAGAAGAAGAAGATAGTAAAACAGAGCTTTTCCACTCCTGTCGAAAACATCGTATTTTTTAAAAAATATACATCCTTAGTATCCTACCCTACACACCACCGTGCCGTCAAAGAGTGTCAGCTTGTAGGTATCTTATAATACTGAAATACTGTCGTGCCATCAAAGACTGATAGGTATCGTAAACTCTAACGTGCCGTCAAACAGTGACGGTCTATAGGTATCCTACACACTAACGTGCCGTCAAAGAGTGACAGCCTGTAGGTATCCTACACATTAGCGAGCCGTCAAAGAGTGACAGCCTGTAGGTATTCTACACATTAGCGTGCCGTCAAAGAGTGACAATCTGTAGGTATTCTACACACTAGCGTGCCGTCAAAGAGTGACGGCCTGTAGGTATCTTACACACTAACGTGCCGTCAAAAAGTGACGGCCTGTAGGTATCTTACACACTAACGTGCCGTCAAAGAGTGACAGCCTGTAGGTATCGATTTTCGAAACCTGAGCTGTGAGTACCAAAGAAAAGGTTAATCTTTTTCCTAATATGAAATTAAATTTATCAGCTTTCGTAAGAAGTTTTTCAAATTTCAAAACCCGAGAAGGACCCTGTATATGCTCCAAATGTGATTACTTTCGCGGTGATGTGAAGACGTCCATTCATTAAGCGATTAATCTCAGAATGAGAGAAGAAACTCTTGCGGTTTAAAATTAATCAACCGCCAAATTTGGTCGGGTGTGCCAAACATTAATTTGCAACGGTTGGATTTCTCAATTAGTACCTGCCTGACAACTGAAACACTTTTTGAATCATTATTGATTAGGCACGGTTTGTCAGTGTATGGCTAAAACTAATTTTAAATGTTTGATCAAAAGAATAATTGAATTTCTGTGGAACAACCTGCATGGTATTTGGAACAAGAAACCCCGCGGTTCCTAGAATACGTACTCATTTACCCCAGAATCTTCCTGCCTTAATTGTATTCCATTTCAAATTGTCTCTTTTTCCTATTTCCATTGTTTTCACTATATGAAACATTGCCTGGCAGGGTACCATTTCTCACCATTATTTACCTACTACCTGAAAATCGCGAAAGAAGATGAAAAATAGAAAGTACAAAACTAGGTACCTGACATCACTCATGTCGATGTCGCAAAGATTTCCACAGCAAATTAAACCTAAACCGACACGCCGACGTGACCTTTTGGAGAACGGCGAAATCTAAAGTGGGGAGTTTAAATTCAAACAGAAAAGGTAGAAAGCCCCCCCCTGTAACCTCTGTAAGACGCTAAACACACGTGAATGCACCCCCAGATAAAAAGTTCAGCTTGAGGAACTCTGAAAGTCTGAACGCACCTCCCAAGTTTCGTTTACACGAGCACAAGAAGCGTGAGAGTGGGGAAAATATGGGGAAAATAATCTTGTCTTCTTCCCCCCGTGGATATGTGTACGGTAATCACTGGACAAATGTACGGTAATCTTACGAATTTTGTACGGATTTCACTTGGTGAGATCTGACAACGTTGTTGTGTTTACGTTTTTCAGTTTTTTTGGTGTTTTTGTTTGAAAGATTGAAAGTGCTAAAGAGCTAAAGTTACAAAAGTTCCATGAAAGTTCAAAAGTTAAGTGATAAAGCCTTTGAGAACTGAATTTCCACGGTACCAAGGTGGGTGGGGTGCAGCTACCTCCATGGGCAGAATGTCCTGAGGTATTTGTGACTAAACTCCGTCAAGCCTTGGAGTCGGACATTGTATCTCGTCAGTTGCATCTCTGGATTGATCTCATATTTGGATATAAACAACGCGGTGTGGAAGCTGAGAAAGCAGACAATTTGTTCTACTACCTCTGCTATGAAGGTTCTGTTAACTTGGATATGGTACAGGACTGGAATCAGAGGCATGCCTTAGAAGTTCAAATCATGGAGTTTGGACAAATTCCCAAGCAGATCTTTCATTCGCCTCACCCCAGAAGAACTCTCACTTCTCAAAGTTCCTTACTCAAGCATAGCACTATCCTGAGTGACGTATCTAATAGCTGGTGTGATAAGTCTATCCTAGAACCACTTCACTTCTGTCATAGTCACAAGGAAGCTATCACGGCTGTAGCAATCTGTGGAGAAGGCATCTCTGTAGCGTCTGTGGGGAGAGATGCCATGCTCAAGATTCATTCTCTCAAGACAGGGAGGCAAGAACGATCAGCTGTATTATCCAGCATGACTCTATCTTCTTTATGTATCCTACCAGATAACTGCACGATGCTTGTAGGATGTTGGGATAGCTGTGTTGTGATCTATGACGTCGAGTGTGGGAGAATAGTGACCGAACTGGCTGGACATGAGGATGCAATATCTTGTGTTGCATGGGATGAGAAGAGGAAACGATTGATTAGTGGCTCGTGGGATTGTACAGTGAGAGTATGGAACACTGGCGCGTCTTGGAGTCACATGAAACCTAGCAAGAGTTTGGTGTCTCAGCTTGATTTAGACAACAGGATCAAGTGTTTAGCCATATCCAAGGATAACAATCAGTTAGCAGTAGGTACAGAAGCAGGGGAGTTGATAATCTGGTCTCTGGAGAATCATCTCATGACGCAACAACTCTCAGATGATATCAACGCCAGTGTGAACGGCGTGTTGTTTAGTGAGGATGGCTGTCGTGTGTTATCCTGTGGTAATAACTGTATGTTAAATGTGTATGACTTGACGACTGGCATGCAAGTGTGTAACAAAGTGTTTGAAGAGAAGCTATTGTGTCTGTCCTGGGCTGGAGAGGAGAAAGTTATCCTAGGAGGAGCGCTGGGTATGGTTTATCTGGTGGATCTCATACAAGTACAACTACTCAAGCAAGTGAGAGCGCATAAGGACGCAGTGTTATGTATTGATATATCCTGTAAGGGAGACAGGATAGTGACAGGGGGAGAGGATCATCAACTCATTGTGTGGGAAATATCCTGAACCACCCCGTAGAGACTTGATTGTCTGAACTATTCCATTCTTCTTATGAATCAAGTCCGCCATTGAAAGAAATGACGAAAGACGGAATTGTCCCAATAACTCTACTGATTAATTATCTAGATAATATAGTTCTACATTATGATGTAGAACTAGAACTGTCCTGTAACATATCTAAAATGCAATACACAACATCTAGGTACTTACTGAAAACTTTACTTTCCTTCCTATAGACAGGGAAAGTCTAAAATCAAGTTCAGGTTTGGTGTAGATTATGTGAACCGCTCACAATCCAGATGTCTAGACCAAAATAATATGCTTTATTAAAAAGGCCCTACAGTAATGCAGAGATAAGCACAATATAACTTACTTTTGGTGTGTTGTCTAATGATGTTACTTTTTCTGTAACTTTCCTGTCCCTCATTTTAATGTATTTTTAATATAATTTTTATTTTTGTACTTGAGAAATTTTACTTTTTTAAATTAAATACGAAGAAACATTTTATATTTTATCAACAACATATTTTGTTTTTGTTTTTTTTTTTTGTTTTTTTTTTTTTAGCTCTTCATTTTGGTTTGTAAAGTTCTTGTTCATTTTGTTTTGTTAGGCTCTTCACTTGGTCTTTTCTTGACAATAGTTGTCAGTTTGTAAGTATAGAATCCTGCACGGCTCACGTATAGGTTACGTAGTGTCACTAATAGTTTCTCTTGACATCCGCTTCTAATATGGCTTATACCAAATCCAGGCTAAGCTATAGGGGGGGATTTTTGGGGTCTAAATTAGTAATGAATGGAAAATCCCCTGGTTGGAAGCCAAAGTGTAGGTAAATAGGGAATAAAGCCAAGTAGAGGAACTTCATGCGCGGGACATGTTCTCTACATTTTGACTAACCTTAGATAAAATCTGCAAAGCTCTCGTAGTAATTTTCAGACTGAAAATCCATTTAGCCATTGTACCTACGTGTGGTCCTACTTACCTTATCAAATGGTACTACACTTGCTACAGCCTGAGGTAGGCTTTGGCCTTTATGATTCAAGTAAATTAAAACGGAGTAAATACCTACGTCTGAACTGAAACCCCTTACCAATATTGGCTGTCATGCCTGTATTAATCTATCGTGTATAATCCATATTCCCATATTATATCCATTCAATTAGGTACCCTCATCTGACAAGAGACAGTAACCTGAGTGTTGTGTATGATACAATCCAATAAACAACTACCTACCCATATGGAATGATTATCTGGAAAATACCTGCCAATTTATTCAATGTACTTTACAGTTATCAAATCAATTTATTTCGAAATCCGCTGGTAGGCACTCTTTTAATCATTTATTAGAAACTTTCATACTTTTTACACTGGGAGGTACCCACCTTGGTACGTAAAAAATTAATCATAGCAGTGGCCAGAGCAATAGGCACATCTGTACATCTTCTTATCTCTCTTATCAATGTACATTGACCAACCTAATTTTGTAATCTTCGAAATCCGCTGGTAGGTACTCTTTTGATCATTTATTAGAAACTTCATTTTTTACGTACCCACCTTGGTATGTAAAAAATGAATCATAGCAGTGGCCAGAGCAATAGGCACATCTGTACATCTTCTTATCTCTCTTATCAATGTACATTGACCAACCTAATTTTGTAATCATAAAGTGATATTAACATCTGAGATAATTGAACAAACAACACATTCTGTTTGAACTCAAATATTACACTTTGTGTGTACAGCCAATGATAGGTGGGTGATTCTCTGAAACTGGTGCAAAAACAGGTCAAAAAATGGTAAAGGATAAATTTTAACTAATAAATTTCAAAATGCAATTTTCATGTTGCTTTTCCACTCTACTATTGCGCAGTATACCTTGTCACTCAATTTTTTCAACAATTTCCTAAAAAAAAAAAAAAAAAAAGCTGTTTTAAAATATCTGTCCGCCAAAGTGAATAAAATGTCCACAAGAGAAAAATAGCAAAAAATAGTTTCCAATAAAATGAAATGATAATGATATCTCATGTACATTTTTTGTACAAGATGTAGAACATAAAAAAAAAAAAAAATGAAAATTACAGTTCTAAACAAGATTTAATAGTAATTTGGTACCTAGGTTCAAAAGTGTCCACTGAGGTGCATAAATGGTGGTCCTCCAAGGTGCATCAATGATAAAAATGCTTATTGTACCCTTCATTTTTCAATGTCTGCAGAAGTGTCAGTTACTTTTCTTTTTTTTTTTTTTTTTTTTTTTAAAAAAAAAAAAAAAACAGCTTTTACTTCGATAACTTGCCCAAAAACGGTGACAGCGTAACAGTAATTCTCAAGTTTTGGTTTCTGCTCATGCACAAAGGCCGAAAGACCCTCTATAGATTTTATATGTATTATTTTCATAGGTTTGGTTTTACAGCCGACTATACGCGCTACTGAAAGTCGCGCGTCTACGCTACGCGTACAGTGTGAGACCAGCCTAAAGCATAAGCCGTAACTGGAGGTTTGGACGGTAGCAATTTTGGTTTACCTGAATAACTCCTCCTCCAGGACCTTTGGAACAGTTGAGGAACTCTTCGGGTAGTCCTAAAGCTTTGCCCAACCAATTCATAACCTTTGGGATTCGGACGGGAAGCGGAAGTGTAGCATCTACTGTCCGGAAGTGATTTCCAAGGGCGATTTTCGGGAAGAGGGGCCTCACATTTGCCCGATTTGTCCCACGATAGTGCTACCGTGTGAGCATTTGCTTAAGGAGCATATGAGATTTGTACACACTTTGGGATTCGGACGGGAAGCGGAAGTGTAGCATCTACTGTCCGGAAGTGATTTCCAAGGGCGATTTTCAGGAAGAGGGGCCTCACATTTGCCCGATTTGTCCCACGATAGTGCTACCGTGTGAGCATTTGCTTAAGGAGCATATGAGATTTGTACACGGATGGTTCAAAGCGAAGAGGAACTTTCTCAGTGGTGCTTGACACACTTGAACAGGCGCCGCACCGCTGAAAGACACGGTGAGGTGCCCCACGCTTGATAAGTGAAATCTGAGTTGATAATGACAAGAGAGAGGGTTTTTTTTCGTTTAAATATCCATACCTTTTTTTATTTTATTATCAATATTATGATTCTTTTTTTTTTTTTTTTTCATAATGACCAGGTTTGGATAAGTCCTTCTATGAGGACAGACTGACAGACAGACACCGAAGCAAATACAATAGTCCGTCCACTATACCTTTTATTATTAGTAATAATAAGGGAAGGACACACTAAAAACCTGTTCCAAAGCACAAAAAAGTGCACATGTTGGTCTCAGGATGTTACTTAGTCACCAAATGATTTTCAATTCCACATAAATACTAATATGTATATCCAAAGGGAAACAATAGTTTAGTTACAACAAATTGCAAATTGGTATTATCACATCATTAGCCACAACACATTGCAAATTTGTGATATCATAGCATTAGCTATAACATTGAACACATTGCAAATTGGGGATATCTATCATAGCTGTAACACATTGCCAATAAGCCAATTTTACAAGAGCAGTAGGTAGGTACCTAGTTATGTACTTACATCAAATTATTTTAACAGAGTTCTAAATAAGTAGGTAGAGAACCATTAGGTGCTTTTACAATGTTTTATGCATGTTGTTTGCGCCGACATCATTATTATTTCATCTCAATTCTTATGGAACTTGACAAAGTTACTGAGTCCTCCATCAAGATGCAGTCCAGGTAAGTATTGAGACTATTGAGAACTTCACAAGACTTACCCTTGGGTATTCAACACAATGTTTTATGTTGACTAGGTAATATCCTGTTCATCAAACTAGGAGCAGTTTTATATTTTTTAATTACCTATGTGGTCAAGATCATACATTTCATTGGAAGAACCAATATAATCAACATTTTAGGAAGCAATAACTGTGTTTTTTTGGTTTTTCGGCTTTATGGTTTTCTGGACAAAATTTGCACCACCATTTTCGTGATCCTGGTAAAAAGACCTTTAATTTGATTTATCTTCTTTATGTATCCTACCAGATAACTGTACGATGCTTGTAGGATGTTGGGATAGCTGTGTTGTGATCTATGACGTCGAATGTGGGAGAATAGTGACCGAACTGGCTGGACATGAGGATGCAATATCTTGTGTTGCATGGGATGAGAAGAGGAAACGATTGATTAGTGGAAACCTCGTGGGGGCCCCGAAATTGTACGCCACTGAATTTTACTTACTCTATGTACTTACCGTATAGTCAGGAGACTGGGTGTTCATCGGTGCGTCTGTATGTTTCAGGTAGACCCTGTCTGTGAAGAAAGTGTTGGTCAGGTGGTTCGCGTTTTTCACCCTGTAAAGTTCGGTTTGATTAATAATAATGCAGGAGGCTTTTTATTCTTATTATTTGTATTTTGTCAATTTTTGTCCAGTCCGAAATGGAGTTAAACCTAACTATATGTATAAGCTTTAATTCACCTAACCTAACCAAGATTCGCGAAAATCCCATTTTTAGTTAGATCGCCGAAAACTGGTTAGTTACCGAGCTATTTTTATTATTATTAATCTTCGCCTCCATTTAGTTAAGATAGAAGTTAATAGGTATTTGGAAAAATCCACTTAGTTAATATATCATTGGACACCATCAAGCAGAAAAGAACCATCCATAAGGAGAATTGCCTTGTGGATGGTTCTTTCTTGATATTTTCTCTGCAACTTACCACATAGCTGAGCAATCGTGATTCGTAAGGAGCCATTTGTGTGCATTGAAAGCGAACGAGTCCACATATTCAAGTCCGCGCTTCAGGTGTGCATATTCTGGTAGTAAAAGTGCCGATCCAGCATAGGCGGCGTCAACGTGTAACCAAATGTTGTACTCTTGACAAATGGGGCCTAACTCTTCCAGATTATCAAACGCGCAGGTCCCGGTGGTTCCCAAAGTCGCCACCAACTGAAATAATAGAATGTAAAAAAGTAATAACAGGTTTATCACAATACTCACTGCCTTCTGCACTACACAATATTGTATTTACGAGGCTTAGTTCATCTGAAAGTACCAAATATCGAGTACAGAACTGAAGAATCTTGTTCAGTTTTCCACCCCGGCGCGATCTGTACACGAATCTCCTTGCACTCCTTGCTAGAACAGTTGGTACTAAACTGAGGAGACTGCTCCTTCAACAAACGAGAAAAAGAAAAAAAAATGGAAATGAGAAATTGAGAGTGAAAATGTCAACTTACACAACAAGGAATCAAGCCTTTGGCGAGATCTTCTTTGACCGCGGTCAGCAATGCATCTCCCCTTAGCACACCATTGTCATCTGATCTGAGCTGCCTCACTGGGACATCTCCAATGATGGCGGATTTCTCCACACTTGAATTTGATTGGTCGGAAGCGTAAGCTACAAGGCGGCTCTTGATATCGTTTTCCGAGACGGTCGGACCGGCCGAAGTCAGGTCGAGAATTTTCTTGCGTTTGGCCGCCAAAATGGAGACCATGATCGATTCGCTTGCAGTGCCCTTGTGATGTGATAAGACATACAAGCTCCTTAGATATTTAGATAAGCCTACTTAGTGTAATCAAACGGTCAAACTTCCTTGACTTGGCGGAGCGGAGAGCTACCGCGCTTAATTATAGATTTTCTTAACCGCTTTTTTTTTTTTTTTTTTAGGGGTTTTCCGGAGGAAACGATTTCATAACCTTATAACTATCATAAATTAAAATAGAACACCGGAAATAGAAACAAATCAAAAATTCGGGGAAATTGACAAACGCCCGCTTTTTTTGTGGCAGATATCTTAACAATAGGATGTATTACGTGTAATTTATGTTGGAGTGACTTATTGACACGTCATTCATATTATTGTACCTATACATAGAGCTACTCTGGGCTCGGGGCTAAGGAAAAGAAAAAAAAAACTGTTTCCTATCACATCACGTTGAGTACCAAGCTCTTTTTTCTAGTTCGTACCTTTAAACCAAACGTTTTAGGTATATACAATATATAAAAAAAGATGGCCCAGTCAGTGAGCATCACATTAATCTTGCACGCCAGAGATCCCGGGTTCGATTTCCGAGGGTCGAAGTTTTTTTCGGCTCTTGCTTGGAGTTCGAGGAACATTCAGGCTCGTGAGGACAATTGAGTAACTAATTGAATCGAGTAGCGACCAGTAGCGGTATTACCAGTGTAAAAAGATTATTGAAATAAGTATGGAAATGATTTACCAAGGCACTCAGTAAAGCTGTGGATATCCACAAAAGACTTTCTAAGGGGAGTCCTGGCCCGGGATAAATGGGACCGAAAGAAACCCCCCTGTAAATGACCCTGACATTATTGGAAATCCCTAATAATACATTAATTATACCATATTAGATACTATCCTAAGATTTGAAACGTGGATATACCGAAGAATGTTGGAAAGACAACGTGAGAAACACAGAAGTGATGGCAAGAAAGAAGTAGAACCAAAACATCTCATCAAGCAACAAAAACTGCAATGCTGCGGGAATTGCGAAATTCGGAAAAATATTGACTATTACACGTAACTTTACTAGGAAGAATAGTGGGAAGAAGATCAAGAGGAAGAAGATTAGAAGAACATATCATGGTTGAGGATTTTGAGAGAGTGGTACGAGTGTTCGAGCGTTGAGCTGTTCAGAGCGGCGCCGGCGGGAGATCGAGAAAAAAAGTAAAAATCGGCAACATGATCGTCAACGTTCGAAAGCGGACACGACATTAGAAGAAGAAGAAAAAGAAGAAGAAGAAGAAGAAGATAGTAAAACAGAGTTTTTCCACTCCTGTCGAAAACATCGTATTTTTTAAAAAAATATACATCCTTAGTATCCTACCCTACACACCACCGTGCCGTCAAAGAGTGTCAGCTTGTAGGTATCTTATAATACTGAAATATTTACAAGAGCAGTAGGTAGGTACCTAGTTATGTACTTACATCAAATTATTTTAACAGAGTTCTAAATAAGTAGGTAGAGAATGAGTCGAGCTGAGCTTAATAATGGTAATGTCCAATAAAAGTGTGAAAAACCAGGAGGACCAACTACTTATTGCCATCCATATGTATTATTATAGATTAAATCTACCTAGCTGTATGCAGTTATAAATTACCCATGCAAAATTAGTCATATTAGGTAAGTACTCTGAATATTTACATAATCATTTCTTTGTTTATAGATCTGGGTAATAGATTTATGGCATATGAGTACTTGTGCATCTCAATCAGTTACTTTTTTTTTACCAAAACATTTTCAATATTATTGTATTATCTTAGTACCTGTTGAAGTACTATCACTGTCTAAGTCTATCACAAATCACAAGCATAGGAAGAGAAAAAAAAAGCTGTTATATCTAATTTGCTTTTCTAATTTTCAGATTTTCCTCATTTTATTTGACCAATATACTTTCATATCTTTTTCTTATTTTTTGTCTCTAAATTCTCTGTATTATTTTTTTTTCTTCATTTTCACATTTCAGATAATTCCTAAAATTGCAGACCTCAGGGCAAAGGTTGTGTAAAATTTTGTTCTGACCACGAAAAAAAGTTAAAAAAAAAAAAAAACAAGATATAGGTACTTATGATTTTTTAAGTGTGTAGATTTGTAGAAATAATTCTGCCCAGTTCCCTCATGTTATCTTGTCTTGTATTAATAATTTCCCATGTCCCATATCCATGCAGATGCCGCAGTGTTACGACAATCACTTTCTCTCCTAGACTATCACTTCCTTCAGGAGAAACCTCTTCATCCGCTCAGTCGACTTTATGCTGAGCGGATCAGCAACTACCTAAGCAGCAATAATGAACAATCGGTAAGCAATACCGAGCCTCCCAGCAATAATTCTCAGAACCGCGTATATACGTGCAGCCAATGTTTGAAACAGTTTAGACATGCTGGTTCTTTGGCACAACATGTACGCATGCATACCAACATTGAAAATTTCAGGTGTCCAATTTGTATGAAAGTTTTTAGTCGAATATATGACATGAAGACACATGTCAAAATTAGACACCCTGACTTTCTAAATTCAAATAGTTCATAGCCTAGTTAGGAAGCTTATAAGGTTGGGTATAGCCAATAAAAGAACTCTATTATTTGTCGTTAATGTCCTGTACCTACAATGCTACTGTAGGTACTTTAATCACTAAAATGGTAAACTTATCAGACCTTAAAAAAATCTAGAGGTAAAATTTATTATTATTTTTTGTCCTAGCTGAAAAAGTATCTGATAGTTTTAATTAAAGTATGTATTTTAACTTAAGTATACAACATATTCTGAATAATGTAAATCTCAAGACATTCCAGAATCTCAGTTTATTTTGATCGTGGAAACTTATTTTATATTGTTCCCTCTAATACCAAAAATAATCTCTCTTTGCATCTAATGCGCCCAAGGAAGGTAATTATACTACAGTTTTTATTCTTAGATTTGGTGTCTTTTTTTGGTAGAATTTACATCCAGGGGGATGCTGTAGGCGCATTTTCATGTGATGGGTGGGGGGTTTAAGAGTAAAGTTTGAAGAAAATGGGCGTAGCTTTGGTGAATTAAACCTTTTTTTTTTTCTCAAAAAGAAAAGAAAAGGAAAACTGGTTTATGAACCAATTTTTTGTTGGTTTTTGTGGTCAATGATATTTTTTTAATCGTAAGAACAATTTTTGAAATTTAGAAAACTCTTATTTGACTTTTCCATGTCTTTTTCGAAATGTCAAAAAATGCTATAGTCACCCTGGCAGACATAAACGGAGGCAGACATATCTCCAGAAATGACAATGTACCAAGACAAAAAGAAAAAAGTACTTTACGAAAGTATGTACAAGGTCATATGTGAAACTTTGCAAAAGTTTAAAAAGCAAATAAAAGACTTGTCCAATTTTTTAAAGGTCATCAAATCAGCCCGCAGCAGCAAAGGAGCAAAATTAGTAAAACATCGTCACCATCTCCCACTTCAAAGTCAATATTTTGATCTTACCCAAGTCACTTTAAGTGTCTTGTAAAATAAATCTTCTTGGCTGTGTATTGTACTTATATTTCGCGTAATTTAAGTTCTATTTTTCGAAATTGTAAAAAATCTTTATTTTTATTTTTTTTTTTCTAAAAATATTTTTGTACATTAGGTATGTCCATATTTTATATCGATATATGTAGGTATGTGTACGTACTAGTAGTTATCCAGAGTATTGCTTTATTTATTGTCTATTATCTTGATACATACTATCGATTTTTTTAAAAAAAAAATATTTTTCCATCTTACCATCCCTTCCATTTGTGTTAAACAGTTAAACTCAATGCACCAAAATATTTTATTATTATTTTAACTATTATTGAAAGATAATAATAATTAAAAGATTATTTCGTCTGATTTATATTATACGTCTATTCTGTATCCGCTTCTTGAAGCAATAATCAATTATTCTTCCACATTCCTCTTCGAAATCTTTTTGTGAATCCCAGTATTAAAGTGCCTTTTACATGTTTATTTTTCTATTTCTATTATTAAAGTTAAATTCGAGCCTCATTCCATTTGTTTATTTTTGCTAAACCATTGTACAAAATAAAACAAGCCTCTTTATTTTATATTTCTTGTTCGCTTTTTTTTTTTTTTTCAACACACTAGCCTGGCATGTAGATTCGATTCCCCTTAAAAGAAGGTTGTTAATGTTAAATGATGCGAAAAATACTTTCCTCCCTTCTTTATTTCAGAAGTTCAAATAAAAAGCGAACCTTTAGAACCAGGTCCGTCGAACGTTGCAAATCCGGACGATGCTGAGTCATCTGACAACGCTGCGCCGGATCCATCCGACGATGAAACGTGTGGCAACGTCGACGAGGAAGTGAAAATCAGGGAGGTGCGAGAAGAAAAATCTGATGAAAATGAGGGTACTGAAAATTATGGTATTAATAATGATGCCACGGCACATGATGACATTGAAAATGATGCTTCGGAAAATAACGAACTTGAAAATGATGCTACTCAAGAAGAAAATGAGAGAATGGAAAGCGAAGATATTGAAGCTGGCGGAAGCGAACTGATGGAGAACCCCTCAATGGAAGGAGAACCAGAAGACCAAATTCTGGAGGAAGAACTTTGGGATTGCTAAAGAGCTAAAGTTACAAAAGTTCCATGAAAGTTCAAAAGTTAAGTGATAAAGCCTTTGAGAACTGAATTTCCACGGTGAATCCCTGCTCAGTTTTAGGATTTCCACATCATCACTTGTACTCAATGTCAAGTCATTGTTTCAACTCGTCAGCTCCATTCCAAAAATTCCAAAGTCATATCAGCTCTGAATAAATTTAAGTCAGAAATATCAGCAGGTAACGAGTATGACCAGAGGACAATGGCCTTGGACATGGTAACATAAGGACACCTAGTTTTAGTTTAGCTCAGCTATCAACTGTTGTTACATTTCAGATAAGATAAATTTAGATTCTGTTTCTTGTGCACCTTGATCTGGAGAGAATATTAATTAGTTGCTCTGTCCAGTTTCACTGAAATTCATATCAGTCCTGTGTGTTCAAATGTTTATTCAGATTGAATGTGTGATCAAATTCAAACTTTAGACCCTGTTAAACTGATACCGCTAGCATTATTAAAACATTTTCATGTGGATGAATAGCACCCAGTAAGTAAGTAGGTACTTCATTCTTGACAAAAGTTTTTAGAGTCTCATACAAGGTGTTTTTATAATCGGTAAAGGTAGGTATTCAAGGCCAACAAGAGATCAACCTTGTAAATTGTAGCAGTTTGACTTCAGGCATTTTTTTTCCTCCTGTAGTTGTCTCCCATACTATTAAGTTGTTTGAGAGTAAAACCTATGATTTTCTTATGATATTTCTTTCATAAGTTAAACCTTCATGCAGAATTTTCCTGATCTCTTTTTATTTACTTCTATCATAGTAATTGCATTCAATTTAAAAAAGGTTTAGTTAAGAGTTGGGTGTGTACATAAACCATTGAACATGCTAGATGCTAGTGTTTAAGCTTGTTGTTACCATGGTGTGTGTCCAAGAAAACGTATGTGAAAAATCCAGCCTTTCAACCAGTCCAGGTAAATTGAGACAAAATAATTAATGCACTTTTTTTTTCCATTAGGTGCTTTTACAATGTTTTATGCATGTCGTTTGCACTGACATCATTATTATTTCATCTCAATTCTTATGGAACTTGACAAAGTTACTGAGTCCTCCATCAAGATGCAGTCCAGGTAAGTATTGAGTTTCTCCTAATAATACAGTTCCATTTGAATTTTCGTTTATTTTTATTTATTATTTTTTTTTTTGTCAATTTTTTCGTCTTCTTCAAGTTTTTTTTTATATTATTATTATTTATTATTATTCAGATACTCCTGAGGTCCTACGTCCCCCTCGGGATTAAAGGACATAAGTTAGGTACTCCTGAAGGAACTCTTCCAGCTAACAACTTCTTTTTTCAATGGCTTTAGTTTATCCATTTTTTTTCAATGGCTTTTTTTTACTGTAGCTGAAGTGTTTAGGAAATTGTATCATCATACTCGTTTAGTATTTTCTCCTTTCTGTTTCAGATATTTCATTCACTCTGTGGATGCTATTGATAAAGTAACTTTGGATTTCGCTGCTTATACAAATATACAGCATGTGCTGAGAAATGCATTTTAAGCTGAGAAAGCTTACCCTACACTCATACAACACAATATACACCATTTTATTACACACATATACTAACACTATACTTGACATGAGGGCAGTGTAGCTGTTGTGAACGAAATCACCTATTTATTACGGGAGAACTTTGAACCACATCTTTCTGACTCCCCGTGAGCTCACATGACGTGAGGGTAGCGTGTTTCTAACTTTCTACCCTTAGATAGTAGTTTGAAACAAAAGAGACCAATGAAAGGAAAAAAAAAAAAAATGATAAGAAATAGAATATTGATTTATTTATTTTTTTACACTGATACTAAATAGATATTAAAATATTAATAGTAAAAATAATTCAGTTTAATTAACAATTTTTTTGATAAAACTTTAATAATAATGATATGTTAGCTTTAATTTTTAACTAAATATAAAATACATACATAGATCCATGGAAGGAGAATTTGCATATTTTCGTGCTTATAAAAGCACAGGGTGTTACTGGTTTTCAGAGACAATGGAATAATATCTTGGAGCTGAAAATCAACTTTGCCGTCCTAAGTGCGGCTGAGCTCTTTCCTTCTTGTCTCGATATTTTCTCTCTGATCGCTGTAAAATTATTTCGTTGTCAGCCAGTAGCATCCTGTACAATAAACCTTTTTGTGGCCTTTGGTTGAATAATTAGTATTTATTGTGGTTTTTAACCGAATCATTTACTTTTAGAGCATTGCATCCATGGTTTCTTTGCATATCTTGATCTGGCGATGAATATCTACTGAAATTGTTAGCTGCAAATGTACTTGTATGATTGCTGATAGCAATTTGCTATCTATTTATCTAAAAAATAATGTTTTCGCCAGCCTAGTTAGCTTGTAGGGTAGCACTCCTGCCTTGTAAGCGCTAGATTGCGGGTTCGATTCCCGCACGGCGCGGATTTTATCCTAAAGAGATGAGGTTCGTTCACGGAATGTCTGGCTTTCTCCTATCCTATTTTTTCATTTTCCTTGACTTTCGGGACGATACTTAACACCTCAGCGGGTACAGTCCCTTCTATCAAACCTTAAAACAAGAACGTTTTCTAATTGCTAGTCAAGCTTTATGCAATGAAATCATGGGATGGGAAATTAATTGCATTTACGTGTGTCCTGATGACTTTCATTTAAAAATGATAAATTCCCCTAAATTTACCTTAAAATAATTTATTGAACTTCATGTTTTTTTGCAGTATCTAAATAATAGAATTGGGCAATCTTTTATCTCATGCTACCTCAATGTTACTGCTTAGCCCAAATTCCTTTTTATCAAAATACTGTAAACCCCGGGAATATTTTTTTTTTTTCTTCAAGTCATCAGTCTATGCATGGCCTTACCTTAGTATGGAATGTTATCTTAGGATTATAATAATTTGTTACATTTTCCATTTTTTTTTTTTTTTTTTTTTTTTTTCAAAATCTTTTGGACTTTTTTTTCCTAATGCAAAAAAAAATGGAACACAAAAACCGGCTTTGAACTTTTTAATCTCTGTGGTGCTGACATGTTGGAAATTAAATTTTCGTTTTCCTCTTTGGAAATCTTAACGCGTAGCGCGCCTGAGGATAGTTGCTCTAACTCCGTTTTTTTTGTGGAAACTTATTTTATATTGTTCCCCTCTAATACCAAAAATAATCTCTCTTTGCAATCTAATGCGCCCAAGGAAGGTAATTATACTACAGTTTTTTATTCTTAGATTTGGTGTCTTTTTTTTGGTATTAATGTCCTGTACCTACAATGCTACTGTAGGTACTTTAATCACTAAGATGGTGAACTTATCAGAACTTAACTTAACTTATTGAATGGTAAACTTATCAGAACCTGAAAAAATCTAGATGTAAAATTTATTATTATTTTTTGTCCTAGCTGAAAAAGTATCTGATAGTTTTTAATTAAAGTATGTATTTTAACTTAAGTATACAACATATTCTGAATTTTTTTATTAAAGTATGTATTTTAACTTAAGTATACAACATATTCTGAATTTTTTTTATTAAAGTATGTATTTTAACTTAAGTATACAACATATTCTGAATAATGTAAATCTCAAGACATTCCAGAATCTCAGTTTATTTTGATCAAACGGAGGCAGACATATCTCCAGAAATGACAATGTACCAAGACAAAAAGAAAAACGTACTTTACGAAAGTATGTACAAGGTCATATGTGAAACTTTGCAAAAGTTTAAAAAGCAAATAAAAGACTTGTTCAATTTTTTAAAGGTCATCAAATCAGCCCGCAGCAGCAAAGGAGCAAAATTAGTAAAACATCGTCACCATCTCCCACTTCAAAGTCAACAAGAGTGTCACCGCAGTCAACAACGATTGTCAACAACAATAACAACAACGTGTGCATCAAGTTGGATGATAAGAAGAGATTCAAATGTGATAAGTGCGGCGCGAGTTACAAACATTTGCGCAACCTGAGAGCACACTGCCACTTGCATACCGGTAATTATAGGCCTTTTATGTCTTGTTAAGTAATTTTTCCTGAACCAATAAGGTTTGTTCTCGGAACGGTTGGCTTTCTCCTCCCTGTAAGAGCCAGGTTGGATTTTATCCTAAACCGATGAGGTTCGTTCTCGGAATGGCTGGCTTTCAACTATCCTGGTGTAGGGCCACCTGATGCACACCACCTTTTCACCTGCTCTTATTATATAATTCTGTATTAGGATTTCTGTACAGTATAATACTAACTCGTTCCCTTACTCTCGCGTGTCTCAGGCAAAACCAAGTGTGATCTCTGCAACAAGGTGTTGTGCAACCGGTCCTACTTCCGTAAGCACCTCCTGCACCAGCACGGCATTGCTGAGAACCCGTACGAAGATGGTGATGACCTTGACCCCAGTCAAATTTTCGATGGTCAGATTTTAGTGCCAAAACACGTTTTGAGGTCCCTAGAGCCTAAATCCAAAGTTTCAGCCATTGGTGTCTGTCTGTCCGTCTGTAAAGGGACTTATCCAAACCTGGTCTTTTTACCAGGATCACGAAAATGGTGGTGCAAATTTTGTCCAGAGAACCATAAAGCTAAAAACCAAAAAAACTGGTTTTTTGGGGGATTTTTTTCCCATTTTCTCACACAAATGAGCTCAAGTTTGGCCATGCCTCGGGATGAACTAGCGGGATTCCGGAGCGAAGCGACGGAATTCAGCTAGTTATTAATAAAATAGAGTACAATTAGGTAGGTACTCTTTTTACTTTCCTTATCCTATAGGAAGGAAAGTAATGTAATCGGGTCAAATTTTCGATGGTCAGATTTTAGTGCCAAAACACGTTTTGAGGTCCCTAGAGCCTAAATCCAAAGTTTCAGCCATTGGTCCGTGTGTGTGTCTCTGTGTCTGTCTGTCTGTAAACAAAATATCTCAAAAACGGTAAGAGCTAGAGAGTTGAAATTTGGTATGTTAGGTATGTAGATGTCAAATGTGACAAGGATGCAACACGAAACTTTTGGTTAAGATCGGTGCAACGGTTGGCGGCATTTTACCGCTTTTTGGCGGTTTTCGGTGTAATTTAACAATATCTCGGGAACGGTACAAGCTAGAGACTTGAAATTTGGTATGTAAT
>NW_007377895.1:139985-154968 GCF_000475195.1 Diaphorina citri | reverse complement strand
AAAAAAAAAAAAAAAAAAAAAAAAAAAAAAAAAACACGACATTCACCCAGTAGACCGTATGTCATATCCTTTTCATCTCGACAAAGGGGAGGGAGGGGAGAGGAATTCCTGAGGTTGAGGAGGAAGCAAAAAGGGAAAGCGTGGTGTGAATTATGCGAGAAAGAAGAGAAGGGAGGAGAAGGAATTTGTGTGAATTATGAAGAGAGGGGAGAGGAGAGAAGAAAGGAGAGAGGAAAGAGGAGAGGGAAAAAAGAGAAGAGGAGGTCCTTTTGATTTTCCAGTCCGGATATTAGGTTTCTGACAGCTTTTTTTTCCCCCAACACTTTGAATGGAATTTTTTTGTTCGGTTGGTGTGTGGTGTTGGATATACATGCACATTATTGCCAAGGTCCACTATATTATTCAGCTGGTGTGACACAAAGGAAACAAGTCGACAGGGAAAACGGAACAAACAGAGAGAGAGAGAGAGGACAGGACAGGAGAGGGAGAGGGAGAGAGAGAGGGAGAGGACAGGAGAGGGAGAGAGAGAGAGAGAGAGGACAGGAGAGGGAGAGAGGGAGCTTAATTACAAAAGACGGTATGTATGTAAATTGTAATACTTCTTTTACCGTGGTTGAACGGTAGAAGGTTCGTTTGACGCACGAATAGCTAAGCCTAGTTGAGGTAGGTCACGGGTTCGATTCTCTCGTCCGTGGCAGATTTTATTCTGAATGTTCGTTCTCGGAACGGCTGCCTTTCTCTCCTATCCTACCTTCCTTCTCTCGAGACGATAAGACCTTAGCAGTGACAGTTCCCTCTATCAAACCAGTTTGAAAAGAAAGAAAAAAGTTGCACATGGAATTCACACATGCTTGCGGCAAATTAGCTGAGTGTGGTGGTTAACAAACAAACAAGGTTTGTAACACAGGATTTTTTTTTTTTTTTTTTATCTACCTACCTAAATAAAAAACACGAATCCCAATAATACCAATATGTAGAATCCCCACGGGGGATTTTCCCAGCAAATAATACGGGAGTTAGCATGATAAATATGTGTGTGACCCCGCTTGTAATATTATATTGGACACCAGTCGTGGATGTGACAAGTGGACATGAAGAATTTTAATTGTGTTAAGCATGAATCTTCTTCCTAGCCTTTTCTTACTTGAATAGGGTCGGCGTTTCTTGTCAGTCCTTTCGAGGCAGCCCTATTGTGTACCTCATCCATGAATGCTTGTCACAAATGTCTTTCCCCGATTACCTACTAGACTACGCGAATTGTCACAAATTAATGTCTTTCTCCGATTATTATACGCCAAATTTTATGCCTTGACTTGGACTCGAACTATCACTTTTCAAATCCAGTGATGTAGTGCTAACCGCACTACATCACTGAGGTTGGAGATGGAAAAACTTTCCCTGACATGAGGAACCTCCGTGGCCGAGTCGTTATCACACTGGGGTCAGTGGGCTTGAATGCCGGAGGTCCCGTGTTCGAATCCCGGCAGTGTCAAAGTTTTTTTCTGCTCTGTGCTTGCAATTCGGCGTTTGTTCGGCCTCGTGAGGATCATCAACCTTCGTGACCGAATGGTTATTACACTGGACTAGCATACCGGTGGTCCCGAGTTCTATAGCCGGCAAAGTCAATTATTTTTCGGCTTTGTTCTTGGAACGTCCTTGGATCCGATTCTGATATAACATGTGTGTATGTTAAATATATCCTATCAGAATATGAACATCAAATAAATATGGAATATGTACTATTCATGTTACTATCGTCCCTGTGGAGGCAAAGTGGCACAAGCACTGAAAGCAGGTGTTGGCACTCGTTTTTGATCAGGAAAAATCAAGCGAGATGGAATATACACCTTGGAACTACGTTAAGAGAACTTTTTGTTTATTTTGACCACTCTTTCTGCTTATCTTGGCCCATTTCAATCAACTTGGAAGAATGATATGTGTATGGTAGGTACCCTTTGTCATCGAGGCAGGCTGTACTGTAGAGCAAGGTGGTCAAATAAATACTACTCTCAGTGTATGAGTCTATTAGAGTTTCGGTTCAAAATCTCCATTTTTAATCTTTGAGGCTAAGTTTTTCCAAATAAAAAATATTTATTGGTGGATTTCGCCCGTGCAGCGACTATTATCTGATACATATTAATATGAACCGGACGATATGTGTATGGTAGGTACCCTTTGTCATCGAGGCAGGCTGTATTGTAGAGCAAGGTGGTCAAATAAATACTACTCTCAGTGTATTAGTCTATGAGTATGAGTTTCGGTTTAAAATCTCCATTTTTAATCTTTGAGGCTAAGTTTTTCCAAATAAAAAATATTTGTTGGTAGATCAAATAAATATGGAATATGTACTATTCATGTTACTATCGTCCCTGTGGAGGCAAAGTGGCACAAGCACTGAAAGCAGGTGTTGGCACTTGTTTTTGATCACGAAAAATCGAACAAGATGGAATATACACCTTAGAACTACGTTAAGAGAACTTTTTGTTTATTTTGACCACTCTTTGTGTTTATCTTGGCCCATTTTTAATCAACTTGGAAAAACGATATGTGTATGGTAGGTACCCTTTGTCATCGAGGCAGGCTGTATTGTAGAGCAAGGTGGTCAAATAAATACTACTCTCAGTGTATGAGTCTATTAGAGTTTCGGTTTTAAATATGAACTGTGTGACATTTGAAAACACAACGTGTATACATTGGAGAGAGCTTATCTATATACCTCCTTACCCACATATCATCCCTTCGTCCCACCCCATATACTCACCCCCTCCAACCATCATATCAAATATCCACCCCCCTTTACCCCTTTCAAATATGAAATATACAGAGTGGTTGCAATACTAAGGGGTAACATATTTCTATGGTAGATTCAAGTCATGAAAATGCTTTGAAAAGGTCCCATCATGTTGACTCATCATAATAATATAAATTAAAATCCTTCTCCTTTTCTCTCTCTCTCTCTTCTTTTTCTTCGTTTCCGTTTCTTTTCTTCCCGCTTTCTTTCTCCATCCTTCATTCTTCTTTCTCCTCCTCTTTTTTCTCATCCTCCTAGTTTTCCTTCTTCTTCTTCTTCTTCTTTTCCTTCAGGTATGTTCGTTTAAAGATGAGGAATTTTCACTCCACCTTGAACAGAAAAAACCCTTCCCATTTTTCTCACCAGTGTCACCACCGGTCCTACTTCCGTAAGCACCTCCTGCACCAGCACGGCATTGCTGAGAACCCGTACGAAGATGGTGATGACCTTGACCCCAGTCACCAGTCCCAACTCAATGACCTTGACCCCCAGTCTACCGGTCCTACTTCCGTAAGCACCTCCTGCACCAGCACGGCATTGCTGAGAACCCGTACGAAGATGGTGATGACCTTGACCCCAGTCATCAGTCCCAACTCAATGACCTTGACCCCCAGTCCCAACTCATGTCCCATTCCGTGTTCGAGAATCTGCCCTACGATGAGAGGGACGAGGGGAGTGAAGAGGAGGAGGCTTTCCAGGAGGAGAATGTGCGCTCGCTGCCCCACTCTGTGTTTGATTGAATCGTGTTGACCCAGCACCTAAATGGAAAGTATTGTGTCTCTTCTCGCCCATCTGATGAGAGGCATACTACGGGATGGGCATGCTACAACATAGACCACATGCGTCTAATGTAGCATAAATTGTGGTCCCGTTCATAAATGGGTGGATGTATAGTTGTACAATATGTGTGTTCTGGTTTCTTTTCACTTATGATGAAGTATTAGAAAGTTTGGTCTGATTAGTGTGATACTTAATTTAAACCATGAAGATATCTTAAGCTACTACCCAGTAGATATTTGATTTCGTTTTTTTAGCCCTCTGTTTACAGTCAGTTTCGTCTGGTTTAAAAAATATTGAAATAGGGAACCAATCTCAGTGGTGTAGTGGTTAGCGCGGTGGACTTCGGATCTGGAGGTTGGTGGTTCGCGTCCAAGTCAAGTCATAAAATTTAGCGTAGTGCATTAAGCAGGGAACGACATTTGTGACAAGCATTTATGCTTACCACAATTAAAATTCCTTTTTTTTAAATCCTTTTATTGAAATGGGGATCTCACATCTTTGATATAGATTTTTTTTAAACATCCAATTAAGAAATTTTTATTTATTTAAAAATCCAAGATCACCTATTTCTTTATTTAAATAAAACCCAGACAAAACGGACTTGTTGTAAGTCACTTTATTTTAGGTTATGTAATTTTGGGTGTTCATTTAATTTTATATACCGTGTACTAACGTATACATTTTACCATTTTAAACACATTTTAAGTAAGTTCATTTAGCTCAATTTACTTGTTCCCTTGTGAAAAAGGGGGGAGTGCAATTTATTTTGTAAGTCTAACATTACTGAAGTGCCTTTTTTTTAGTTGTAATTATTTTTTTGTTGGTATTTTTGTACAATATTATTTGAATATTAGTTTTACCTTTTGCTGTCTCATAATTTATCTAGTTTTAAATGGTGTTCATAATAGGATTTGAGGAACTGACAAGGAAAAAATTAAAGAGCTTTTAAGAAAGGGGGAGAGACTTGAATAGTGGAATGGATTTAATGTGGGTACTAGGTACGTAGCTACTAACACCCCATTTTATTAACAAAAAAGTCTCGCTCCCAAGTCAGACTGAAACAAATTTTTGCCAATGAGATATTTGCCATTCATGCTTCAGTGCAGCTTGATAGCCAGTATTTTCTTCATAATTGGCCCTACGTCCTTGTAACATTATACAATTTTTTTTTTACATGGTATTGTTCCATGACAATTTTTTCTAGTTTACTTCGAACAAAATTTTCTTCTTCTTTAGAATCTCGATTTTAGTAATCTCCTATATGAAGAGTGTATTATATTAGTATTGTTCGCTCACTGGTCAGTTTTCCTGTCTTTTCAATAGTCATAATTTTATTCATAATATTAATTTTAGGTTTGATTGGTTATTAGGTATATTAAATTTTTAATCACTTAGACTTAGAGGTATTCATAATTTCGTAGTCATTTTGTAGAACACTGAAATCGAGTCATCTAAGGTGGAATGCACACTGGATAATCGCGTTTCATAGCTGGAATTCCACAAAACTAAATAAAGATAAGGTTAACTCAGTGCAGTGCACATTGGTTTTCATGAAACGCGTTTCTCCAATCTACCTACATTCCGCCTTACAAAAGATTTTGTTATATATTTTTTTTACTTTTTTTCTTCCAAATCCCCTTTAGGGATGATTTTTTAAGTATTTTATCAACTGCTAGTATTTATGGCCACATCAAGGCTTTAAATGTTAGGCATTTGAAATGTTCTTTAAATTAAAACGTGATGTCCATTTTAAAGAAAGAGGAATGAAATTTTGGTATACCAAGCTCAAGTACCTATCTCCTATCACTAATCAGTGTACCTATACAAGCTCAAGTATATCTACCTACCTGTTGCTCAAGTATATTATGTCACAACTTTGGTGCTCGCTGCAGCATTGTAGGATTTTTCCAATATCTCAATAATCCTAACATCCAATGTTTACCTACCATGGTCGCTATGCGCATTTATATGTCATAGCTACTCATTTTGCTCACAAGGCTGGGTGGGCCCCGCAACAGCCAGTCACGGGATCAATCATTTGCATGATACAAATTTCTTGACTCCGCCGGGAATCGAACCCGGATCTCCCGCGTGCAAGGCGAGCGCAGTGACCACTACGCCATGGGAGCTGACTTTGCTCAAATATACCATAAATAAATAGGTACTTTTTTTAACACATTGCAATCTTGACGATGCGATGCAATGTTTATTCAATAAAACAGTTGGTCTGTTTTCACATGATATTTTGAAATAATTATTTGAACGGTTTAAATTTGTTCTCAGATTTTTTCCTTGTAAAAGTACTAGCACAGTAGTACGCATGTTACTACTTTATAAATCGTTTTTTGAGCTCAAATGATATGCAGGTGATACAGTTGTGTCCCTACATACTAGTCTTTAGTGTTTTGAATTTTCATGCTAGTCTGGCAGTACATAACAAAATTATTTTAATTTTAAGTAGGTAGATTAAGTTTCCAAGATTCATTTTAGTTTTACCTCTCTTAGGGCCGGGGCTATAAAGAGGGTTTAGACTCGGTTTACGTTTAAGTCTCGGATTAAGCAATCTGATTTTTAGCCCGTCCATCCTTTATTAATAATAAAAGGTATAGGGACGGGCTATTGTATTCGCTTCGGTGTCGCCTGTCTGTCTGTCTGTCTGTCCCCGTAGAAGGACTTATCCAAACCTAGTCGACCTATATATCAAATTAAAGATCTTTTTACCAGAAACACAAAAGTGGTGGTGCAAATTATTTTCTCCAGAAAACCATAAAGCAATAAAATTAATTTTAAATATTACTAGCCGAAATCCGTCACTTCACTCCGGATTTCTGCTAGTAAATCTTTAAGGCATGGCCGTTCATGTCACTCATCCATTTAGTGGTCTATCGGATAAGCGGTTTGGCCAGGCATAAAGTTTGAACAAACACACACACACACATACACACAAATATTCATTTTTATATATTAGATAAAATGTTTCAAGTTTGTGTGTATGATTACATTTTGTTTCAGGGATGAGAGTGCAGCCACTGAGAATGTACAGGATAGAGATTCCGATGACAAAGGAGATGAAGACGGAGAGGAAACAGTGGCAGATGATGGTGCTATAGAGAGAGAGGTAAGTTCATGCATGACCAGCTCTGATGTTGTGTTGTTGTTTCACAAAGGAGATGAAGACGGAGAGGAAACAGTGGCAGATGATGGTGCTATAGAGAGAGAGGTAAGTTCATGCATGACCAGCTCTGATGTGTTGTTGTTTTAGCAGTTTTAGCTTTTGCCCATTGGCAATAGCAGAATAAAGATACAGTCGAACCTGCCTAAGTTGGAATCCAAGGGACCGACAATTTTTTCCCACCTATCCAGGTTTCCCAGTTAAAAAAGTGTCCTACTTAGAGAGGTTGCCATGAAGGGGCCACGATTTTTTCCCAGTTGTCCAGGTTTCCCATTTAGACGAGTCCCACTTAGACAGATTCGACTGTATCTTTTTGTATCTGCTATACACTGAGGCGATGGTCTCTAGCTCTAGCCATGTTAAAGTGACTGGCTCGTCCTGAACTGCAGTCAACCATCGTGAGGACTTTATGAACTCAAAGCGAGAAAGTTTTAGATAACACTTCAGTCGATAATTTAAGACCGGTTTTAGCGTCACCTATGTTGAGCTACGCCGAGAAAGGCCAATAAATAGATGGGTGAAACATTATATTGGGAATAAAGGGAGAACGGGCTCTAGTCTTGATTTTAAATCATTACATGAAAATAAAATCAAAAAATCAAATCAAGAATAATAATAAACTGATTATTAAACAAATTAGGTAGGTACATAGGTACTGATTTTCTCTAATCATTACGGGCTAAATAATTCCCGGAGGGACGGGCCCTGCTTGTTTTTATTGATCAATCAGATTGCTTAAGCCGAGAAAACTTAAACCGAGTTTAAACCCTGATTGTTTAGCCATATATCCGAAGAATCTGCTGTTTTCTGTACCTAATATAAATTTAAATCAAGGCCCTCTCAAGTTTCATGTTGGGATTTTTGCATTTTCCCACAACTTTTTATACCCCTAGCGTTAACAAAGTTATCGTTTCTCCTTAGAATCTTAAAAGTTAAAATTGGAATTTTGTGGTTCGTACATACCTAAGTATTAAACCTAATAATGAGTTTTTCTAAACTTACAATATAATAACTAAAGATTTTTTGTTTGATTTTTATTACAAACGGGGTGGGGCATTGGAGGATTTTTTTTTTCAAGGCTCAGGTGTTCTCTGTTAATTGGAACGTGCTTTTTTCAATACCTACTTATAGGCCAGGCATGTCAAACTGGCGGCCCGCCTCGTCAAATTGTGCGGCCCGCTGCGAGCCACAAGGGTATAATATTAAATAAAGTAATAATATTTCACAAGGAGACATTTTTTTTTTTCTGTATCTACCTATTCACAGGGTTTTTTTTTTTTTTTTTTTTTGTGTGTGTTACCAGGTTTTCTTTGAAAAATTCTAATCAAATGATTAATTCGGTCTTTTTTTATATTTTTTTTTAATATACTTGTTTTAAGATAGAAACCCACAACGTGGTTTTGATATGTATTTTATTCTAGTTATTATTTTTATTGTTATTAATTCATTATTATTAATTAAAAATACGCTACGCTTTTTTTTTTTTTTTGTAAAATAAATGAAATTGTTTTTATTTTTAGTGCAACAAAATGTATCATTTTCATTAACTCCGTCTAAAATGCAGATCATTGATGTTTACTATCCTTTCTCGCCTGAATACCAGCCTAGCGCATCTGCCTTGTAAGCGCTTAGGTCGCGGGTTCGATGCCATCCGTGGCAGAGTTAATCCTAAACAGATAAGGTTCGTTCTCGCAACGGCTGGCTCTCCCGGCTTTGCTCTATCTTCGCTTTCGAGACGACAAGACCTTAGCGGTTACAAAACTCCTTCTTTCAAACCTGTTTTTAAAAATCAAAAAACAACAACTTGTCCCACACTGTCACCCCTACAGATATTAAACAAGCTCAACATTAATTAACTTTAATGACCCATCGGGAACAGAAATCTCGTTTGAATTTTTGAATTCGCGCGCGTCGAGGCACATGGTTTGAATTTTTGAATCTCGCGGGATTCTTTTTTCAACGAGGACAAACGACGCTTTTTTTCAACGAGCAAAAAAATCCCACGAAACGAAAAAAAAAATCCAAAATCGAAAAAAAAAGTTCAAAAAAGTTGAGGAAATTTTTTATTTGTGTAATATTAATTATTAGCTTGAATCGAAAATTTTCTGTGGATAATCCATCCTTTTAGTGGTATTTAACTGAAGCAAAGTAGCAAACACTCATTGTGATCAAGGTACGTATTACTCTGATTCATTCATCACTGAAAATAAATCAAGTCTTCCCTACAGTAGTACTCCCTATGCGGATGCGGCATTACTCTAGCTAGTTAATAATAATGCGAAGTTTATCCATCACAATTCACCTGAATAAAGCCCTGTAACTACCGTAACTACTATAGTAGTACGTTATTGTAGTTTGGAAAAAATAGAAAGTAAAAAATCTGGTGTGAACATCACATGACTTTCCTTATCCTATTGAATGATACTTTGGGTGTTCATCTATTGAAACTTTTACAATATCTCTAACTGTTTAGTCAGTAAAGCTGAAAACCAACAAAAACCATTATCCCTTTGCCATCATCAATAGTCACTACTCCATCCTCAGAATTGAGAATTTGGTCTGGTGAGGATTGACAATAGACAAGTGAGCAATTCAATCAAAGCTTAAACCATTACCTAATACCTAACAACACCCAACATAGGTAGAGTTATTTTGATCGAATTTCAGGTTTATTTGAGAGTTGATTTTTATCACTATGACAAAACGTACTAGTACACGGCAAAGGAAACCGAGGGATATTTCTCCGGATCAAACCCTCACTCCAAGTAAAAGGTCCAGCAGGCTAAGCACCCGTAGAAAAAAGGAAGAAACCGAGTCTGAATCAGAGTCGGAAGAAGTACTAGTAGAAGTGAAAACTCCAAGTAGAAGAGGCCGAACATCTCGTAAACCTGAGAAAAAAGTTGAAGAAACTGAAGATAAAGAAGAGGTAAGAAGTACCTAAATTGATTTTTTTTTTTTATTAATTTGAAAATATAAGCAGCTATTTTTCCCAAGTAATTACATATATGTGATTATTTCAGGTAGTTTTTTTTTCTGCACATTTCTGTCTTTGGGGATTTTCAATTTTGACTTCATTAAATCTTTTCTCTTCCTTCAACAAGTAAACTGTACATTTGGTTAAGGAAAATAGATGCCATTGCTTGAATGATTTTCTTCGCGACGACCTATGAACTCAAAGCGAGAAAGTTTTAGATAACACTTCAGTCGTTAATTTAAGACCGGTTTTAGCGTCACCTAGGTTAGGCTACGCCGAGCAAGGCCAATAAATGGGTGGGTGACTTAAAGGAATAAAGAGAGAACGGGCTCTAGTCTTGATTTTAAATCATTACATGAAAGTAAAATCAAAAATCAAATCAATAATAAATAAATAAACTGAATATTGAACAAATTAGGTAGGTGATTTTCTTTAACCACGATCGAATAAACTACGGGCTAAAAAATTTCCGGAGGGACGGGCCCAGCTTGTTCTGTGTAATTTTAGTATCTACCGCGGCTGTTTTACTACTCAGTCTAATAGATCAGTTGCGCTTACTGGGGTGATGTTTCAAAGTCATAGAGCAGGAAAAATGAGGACCAACGGAATTTTTCTTTTTCTTCTACGACTTCTGAATTTCGAGATAAATCGATTTATACCGGTAAATCGTAAACTTTGACGTCACGGCATACGCTCCCGTAGGCGATGACGTCACATCAAATGTCCCGAGCAAGGCAACACATTAATCTGTTTGTGCGCATGCATTTCTGCGCAATTCATGTTTGTGCGCATACGTTTCTGCGCATCTCCTGAAGTCTGACGTCAAAGTTCAGGACTCTGACGGAAAATAAAAATTGAATTTCCGACCTTTTTCAGTTATTATTTCGGAGTTTTGACATCAGATTTGGAATTTTCCCAACTTTTTACGTAGGAATCGACAATTTATCAATAATTTTTACCCATTTGCAACTGCTCCATTAACCTTTCTCTCCCTCGTTTCACATTTTCTCACACAAATGAGCTCTGATCTCGAAATTTGTCGCGATGACCTATAAAGGTAACTTAAAAAAAAAAAAAAAAAAAAAAAAAAAATGTTTTTATAAAGGGTTCCATTGTAGAAAAATATTGACCTAATGGTCAACACCCCGACATTTGTAAACAATTTCATATCTTGGGAGCTTAAACCCGCTAGTAGACTGACTAAATTTTGGAATGGATAGCAATTATACAACTGAACTGTTCAAGTACCTACTTATCCAAGACGTTTTCAATTTAAGGTAGGTAGGTAAGTAAGTTCAACTTAACTCCATACACAAAAAGTTCAGGTAAGTACTTACTTAGTGATTCTTAAGCATTTAATTTTAATTTCAGAACCAGACATTCCTCCCGGTCTGAAGACAATGTTGAGACGGACAAAAAATCCAGAGGTTGCAAGCACAAATATCAACATGAAGATAAACTCGAAGAGGAAGAGGAAGCCAACGAGCAACCTACAGAGGAGAAAGAAGAGCAGGAAACTGCACCTCAAGTCCCTGGACAACAGGAGGAAGACAACCAAGAGTGAGTTATCATTAAGAATAGGAGGAGATGATAAGAGAAAGCCATTGATTTTGATAGAATGAGTAGTTTTCTACTTTCCTTAACCAATACCTAACAAGGCAAGTAGTGTATTTTGTTCTTCTAAATCTTGGAATGACACTCAATTCTATTTACTTGTACCATTTTAAACAGGGATGAACAATGTTTTCAAACAAGCTGAAGGGTGATCAATTCTATTTCAATATGTGGCTTAAAAAAAAAGCATTTACATTTTCAATAAAAAAAAAACGAGTACTCAGTTATACCTCCATTGATTCAGCCACATCCTCGGTCCACAGGAACATGGATAGTGGATATTGCAGGTCTAAGACCTTGTTTATACTACAACAGTAAAGGGACTTTTCAGTCCTATGCTGGCAGTGTAAATATAAACAGGGTAGATTCTATTCTAAATTGAAAAACACAAGATCTACCGATTGAATTACCACAATACTGTTGAAATCCATTTACTTATTCTCATTTTCTCCTCTCAACCAGAGAACAACTAGCCGAGCAATCTCCAGAGCCAGAAAAGCCTGACGAAAGCATCAAAGAATCGGCTAAACAGGGAGTTGAAGAGGAGGGAGAGGAACAGATGGAGATGGGAAGTCCAGTGAGGGAAGAGGCAAGTTCCAGTGAAGAAGAAGGACAAGGAGGAGATGGAGAGGAGGAGGAGGGGGCAGAACCCCCAGCAAGGAGCTCAACTGTGGTCTCAGTCACCCAGGAGGAACAAGAAGAGTAAGTCAAAGAGAAACGTGTATTTTTCTTTCATAAATAGAAACCGAAAACTGGACACTAGTGTTCCGTTTCCATAGACCTTTGATTGTTAGGATTGCACTATCTTGGATATCCAATAGTATTGTACACCTAGTGGTATAGTAGAGTACACCTATACTTTCTCATTAGCTCATTACATTCTAGTAATAGAAAGTAAAAAAAAAAAAAAAATATCAAGGAATTTTTAATTGTGTTAAGCATATTCAAATGACGTTCCCCGATTATTACACCTAGATAAATTTTATGACTTGACTGGGACTCGAACCACCAACCTCCAGATCCAAAGTTCAACGCGTTAACAACTGCACCACTGAGGTTGGTGTTAATTTTAAATTTTAAATCATTACATGAAAGTAAAATCAAAAAATCAAATCAAGAATGATAATAAACTGAAAATTAAACAAATTAGGTAGGTACATAAGTATTCTTTAACCACGATCGAATAAACTACGGGCTAAAAAATTCCCGGAGGGACGGACCCAGCTTGTTACATAGGAATCGACCATTTATTAATAATTTTTACCCATTTGCAACTGCTCCATTGTACCTTTCTCTCCCTCGATCTCCAGGTAGCCCCCCACCCGTTTGGAGTGGTGAGCAAAGAACATGGGGAGTGTCCAAACCCAACAGCAAGATCAAGTTCTTCAGGAGCCGCGATCCCGCAATATCTACCTCCGTACTGAAGGTAACAATAAGTCCTCATTTTAAACTAAGGTGAAAGTTGAGATATCGGTGGTGAGGGCGATTTCAATGAGAATGAGAGGTTCGAGGAAGAAGTTGAGATTGATTGAGTGTGAGGACGGAGCAGGAATGGTACAGTTGGAGAATTGATCAATGTAAAAGGATGATTATTTAAAAAAAAAAAAAAAAAATACTTGTCATGGTAAAAAAAAAAAAAAAATCACGTGGTAATCGTGTTAAAAGAATTTTATTCCACAGTTAAAAGAATTTTATTGTTATATTCCTTCACAATTATGGGAGTTTAAATACCATGACCAATGACTGTTCATCAATTGTTTTGTTAATGATATAATAATTGAAAAAAAAAAAACTCATGTTAGCCAGCTTAGCTCGGAAAGTAGCGCGCCTGGATTTGCACTTGGTAGGAAATTAGGAATCCAGGCAGTGTGTATTTGTTTATGAATGGAAGATTGTATCCCACGTGAAAGTTATTATTATTATTATTATTATTATTATTATTATTATTATTTGTGCCTGTTGTTTGATTTTCTTGGTGCACCATATCACGATGTCGTCCGCAAAGGCTGCAACTTTCATTAATTTTTAGAATACTTAAAAAATAATGTCAGAGACCAAGGTAGAGAGTTGGCGGGCCGCAAAAACTCAACTCACGGGGGGGGGGGTGGCCTGGTGTAATGTAATTATAATATAATTTCATTTCATTATGAAAACTTACCATATGATGACATTAGTGCGATTTCTGTGGACACTCTGCAGCTGACACAAGTGCGTGAATATCGACATTCACGTCTTCGGTACACAAACGTAGAAGGTGTGATTTTCGTTCATTTTTTTTTCAGGCGGGCCTTCGCGGGCCGCGGGTTGGACAAGCCTGCTATAGATATTAAGATGTCTTGCAAAGTTTAGATGGATTCCATAAGCATTGGAAGCTTGTGCTGGAATCCATCATATTTTAAAATGTCATATTTATTAAAAAGGTCAACCATTCTTTAAATCTTTTGAGTGATTGTAAATAAAACCTGTTTTCTGTCCTTTTTATTACGTAGGACGTATTCCTTCTGTCCTAATTTAGTATACATGTGAATATGTAGCATTCATTCGTACCTTCTTCTCAGCTTGGGCAAAAGAATCTGAGTGAGGTCTACAGTCCACAGAACTACTAGTGTTTAACAATTTTCTTGCTTCCCCCTTGCAGGAGTTGAACATGGTAGTGAAGCCACTGCCCCGCGACGTTTTCGAGTCAGCTCGCACCGATACATCGCACATAGCTCCCATCTCTTATTCGAGTGAAGAAGAAGAGGAAGATGCACCGAATGAAGGTCACCAGGAGGACGTGGAGGTGGGAGAGGAAGAGAAGAGGGAGGTGGAGGACGAGAACGAGAATCCCAATAAGAAGAGGAGAAGAGAAGAGGAGGCAGACAAGAAGAAGGAGGAGGAGACGGAGAAGAAAAGTAAGTGGGGACACAGGATAATGATAGGATGGAGTAAATGATAATCCTGTCACTCAAACTGAGTTCTAGGTAAAAAAAAAAGATGGAGGTGTAGCGCCTTGAACTTGATGAAGTATATAAATTTATGTACAATGTGTTCATACGTTTTTTAGTCCGTTCTTCCTTTATTATTACAATAGTAATAATAATAAAAAGGTATAAGGGACGGACTATTGTATTCGCTTTGGTGTCGTCTGTCTGTCACTCTGTCCCCATAGAAGGACTTATCCAAACCTGGTCTTTTTACCAGGATCACGAAAATGGTGGTGCAAATTTTGTCCAGAGAACCATAAAGCTAAAAACCAAAAGACTGGTTTTTTGGGGGATTTTTTTCCCATTTTCTCACACAAATGAGCTCTGATCTCGAAATTTGTCGCGACGACCTATGAACTCAAAGCGAGAAAGTTTTAGATAACACTTGCAGTGCAATAGTCCTAATTAAAATGGACGCGGCACACAAGGGATCAGGAAGAGACCGCCTTAACATAATAATGGATAACATTTCAGTCGTTATTTTAAGACCGGTTTTAGCGTCACCTATGTTAAGCTACGCCGAGCAAGGCCAATAAATGGATGGGTGACTTAAACCTTATATTGGGAATAAAGGGAGAACGGGCTCTAGTCTTGATTTTAAATCATTACATGAAAGTAAAATCAAAAAATCAAATCAAGAATAATAATAAACTGAATAATAAACAAATTAGGTAGGTACATAGGTA
>NW_007377895.1:22418-139978 GCF_000475195.1 Diaphorina citri | reverse complement strand
GGGGGGTTTTTCCAAGGTTTTTTTTTTTTTTTTTTTTTTTTTTTTTATCACTACCTGTGCAGTGCAGTTGTTCCCTTATCCCCATTATCTTGTACCCAATATCCTGTGGCTAAAACAAGAAACTGGAAAATTAATGATATTCAGGATTTCTTGTTAAAAAAAGAGCTCTACTATCAATGCTGTTTTTTTTTTTTTTTTTTTTTTTTTTTTTTTTTTTTTTTTTTTTCATTGTGAATATGTTTTTGTGTTTCAGGAAGGTGAAATCGAAGGTAATCGTCAAGCAAAAAACAAAATTGCGGTTATAAATGGTAAAATTGATAATCTTCTTCTTTTTCTTCGCCTTTTCCCGTGTACAGACGGGGTCAACGTTTTTCGTCAGTCTCTCACTCAGCCCTAACTAGAGTGATTGTTTTGGGTTGACATTTGGTTTTGGCTACAAATTTCACGAGTGGATGCCCTTCGCACTCAACCTTTGCTATTTCTTTAGCAAGGGGAATTCAGGCTGGTATACTCCTTGTTTAAAGTCCCCGAAGCAAGACTAAGCTGGTCTACTTCGTACCCTTCGGTCTTCTTCCGTCTGTTTTTAGTCCGTCCTTCCTTCATTAAATTACAATAGTAATGATAAAAGGTATAGGGGACGGACTATTGTATTCGCTTTGGTGTCGTCTGTCTGTGTGTCTGTCCCCATAGAAGGACTTATCCAAACCTGGTCGACCTATATATCAAATTAAAGGTCTTTTTTTTTTTACCAGAAACACGAAAGTGGTGGTGCAAATTTTGTCCAGAAAACCATAAAGCCAAAAAACTGGTTTTTGGGGGATTTTTTTTTGCGGATTTTATCCTGATGGGATAATGTTCGTTCTCGGAACGGCTGGCTTTCTCCTATCCTGTCTTCCATCTCTCTTCGATTTCGGGACAATAAGACCATAGCAGTTCCAGTTCCCTCTGTCAAACCTTTTTAAAAAAATATTAAGAATTAATTAAAAACATTTGGCTCTAATTTTTAATTCTTGAAATTTATTTTTGTTAAGTCATGCATTATCTGTGGTAAAGGCAGATAGAGCCTTTTCACAACTTTGGTAAATATCACAGTATTACTGAACGGACTATTTCGACAGTCTAAATAAAGCACTATACCAGTGATTCCCAAACTGGGGTCCGCGGCCCCTGAGGGGGCTGTTAAAGACTTCGCGACCCACGGAAAGATTGCATAAAATATAATAAAGGGGTCGCGGAGTGTTCACAATTGAAAAAAAGTTAGGGAACCGCTGCATTATACTACTAAGTGTCTCCTTTGCAAAGACCAAAATTCAAAAAGCAGAAGAAATGAACCAGGGAATCTTTCTTTTTCTTCTACGGCTTCTAGATCCCGAGATAAATCGATTTAAAAAATACCGATAAATCTTGGATTTTGATGTCACGGCATACGCTCCCGTACTTGAGGACGTCACATCAACTTCGCAAACCGCAAAAGCAAGCTCCCTCGCAGGCAGCACATTAATGTGTTTGTGCGCATGCATTTCTGCGCAATTGATGTGTTTGTACATATACATCTATGCGCATTTCCTGAACTCGTGACGTCACGACTCTTTGAACTTTTTCATTAGAACGGCAATTTAAAGTTGAATTTTCGACCTCTTATAAGTTACTTTTTCGGAGTTTTGACCTCAGATTTGGACTATTTAGAACCTTTTTCATAGAAATCGACCTTTTGTTAATAATGTTTACCCAACTGTAACTGCATTGAATGACGATGATTTTCAGGTAACAGTGAGAGAGTGGGACATGGGTAAGGTAGCCGAGTCTTATTATAATGTTCTGAGTATTGAATTTCAGGTGTCAGTGAGAGAGTGGGACATGGGTAAGGTAGCCGAGGACGAAGACAAGTCTCGTGATGCAGACAGACGGGACAGGAAGCGTAAGGACAGACATCGCTCTGAATCGGGAGAACCAGATGGTAAGGGGTGTTTATTGTTTCAACTTTATTTCTCATATAATATGGTACATAGTAAGTTTCCAATTATGGGCTATTAATAGCAAACATAATTGTTGTTCACGATGTTGTTTTCTTGATGTGAAGTTAATGTGAGAGGAATCTTCTTAGCAGGTGACAGATTTTCAGTAGGACAGATATTTGAATTTTGTAGACAAGATATTGTGGCAGGTCAATCTTCTTTGCGCGGGTGTAGAAGCTTGGATGGATGAGACCATTGGTTGACATGACGACTGGAATTACTATTATTATTACTATTACTGTGAATATCCACTTTATTTGTAATAATCAATACAATAAAGGTAAGTAATGCAAAGTATGGGCTACGAATAGCAACATACTCTACACGTAACTTCTTTGTTACTCAGATTGGTCATCATTATCATTGTCGTCATCATCAGTTGTCAGTCATCAATCATCCGTCATCAGTACATCAGTCAACACCATGTATTGTGGTCTTGGCCTTGAGCTTGAGCATATTTTTCAAATGGGCAGAACTTATGATGGTTATATTCATCGGTATAGGATTACTCTTTGTATGTGTTTTCTAAACTTATAAGTAGGTATGTATACATAACCATATCGTTCCAATCTACTGACTGGGTCGATGGGGTCGAAGTAGGTATGTATTGTGCCTATAATGACCACCAAATAATAAAGGTTTATTTATTTATTTATTTAATTAAGTGGAATGTGTTGTGCTTTCAGTTCGTCGTAGGAAGCGGGATATCGAGGCACCTGCTAAACTCCTGGACGATTTGTTTAGGAAGACAAAGACTCTACCTTGTCTCTACTGGCTGCCTCTCACTGCAGAACAGGTAGGATTTAGAGCAAACCAGTTGGGTTCCACAATTAAATTGACAGGCTGATTTTTCTTCCTCCTTCTCCTTCTTCTTCCTCCTCCCCCTCCTCCTCCTTCTCCTCCTCCTCTTCCTTCTCCTCCTCCTTCGCGTAAAATCAGTTTTTGTCCCATAAAAGTCCCTAATACACTTTTTGGGTCCACTAAGCATTCTCTCTTATGGAACTTTTGACGAGGAATCGATTGGTGCAACTTGACTTACAGTATACAGGGTGTCCCAGAATTTATGCTTTAATTGATTTTCTCGGAGCCTGTTCGAAATTTCGAAAAACAAAAAAACCCGTAACTTTTTGATTTTTGAAGCGGACATTTTGGCAATATCGCGATTCGCGAAATCCGCGAATCCTATAATTCATTTAAAGATACGTGTGTGACATACCAAATCATGCTGTTTTTTTACTTCTAAACCTTATTTTTTCAATTCACTTCATTTTTGACTGTTTGCGGATTTCGCGAACACCGCGAACAGTCAAAAATGGAGTGAATTGAAAAAATAATATCACCACAAGATTTAGAAGTAGAAAATAGCATGATTTGACATGTTACACACGTATCTTTGGAAAACATGTAGGATTCGCGGATTTCGCGAACACCGCGCAAATCGCAAACAGCGAAATATTGTTTTTATTTTTTGAGCTCCGTAGCTTTTTTTTTTTTTTTTTTTTCCAAGGCTTGGATTTTCGTCTGCGATTTCTGGTGGTCTCTTTTCTGGTCTACTTTCGTGAAACAAACATTACAAGTGTTTCACAACATTTTCTGGTCTACTTTCGTGAAAGCAACATTACAAGCGTTTCACAATATTTTCTGGTCTACTTTCGTGGAAGCATCATTATAAGCGTTTCACAACATTTTCTGGTCTACTTTCGTGGAAGCAACATTACAAGCGTTTCACAACATTTTCTGGTCTACTTTCGTGGAAGCAACATTACAAGCGTTTCACAACATTTTGTAACATGAGTGGTTATTGATGTTTCTCTATAAAACCTGCCTCGGTGATGTAGTGGCCAGGACGCTCGCCTGGTAAACAGGAGGGCGTGGGTTCAATCCCAGCCAAAGAATAGAATTTAATCCCTAATATAACTTGAGCATTTGACCACAATAGTAATTAACAGCCTATTGCTGGAATAAAGGGACTTTTCAGTCCTATGCGAGCAGTATGAATAAGAACTTTTAGGATTTCAAGAAATGTACTTAACAAACTGCTCTGGCACAGAGTTGCCGTACGACACAATATAAAATCAATCAATTCATATTTTTTTTTTTTTTTTACTTTTTTTCTTTCTTGTAGGTATAGTTTTTCTTTGATATAGATAGTGGGTGATCAATTCATATAGCTGATTGGGATTGGGATTGGGAGTAACACCCGTATTTATTAACAAAAATTCTCGCTCTCAAGTTAGACTGAAGACAATTTCGTCCAATCATACGTTTGGAATTGATATTTGAGTGCGAATTCATATTGCTAATTGGGAGTAAGTACAGTTTTTTCTTTTAAATGTTTTGGCACTACCTTTTTTTCAAGAGGTTTAGTAGAAAGAACTGTAACCGCTAAGACGAAGAGAGAAGGAGAACAGGATAGGAGTAAGCCAACCGTTCCGAGAACAGCACCACCTCTTCTGACAATAAAACCCGGCTCTATGTTTTATGTATGTTCGTAATGAGTGTCTGATGTGTGTTCTATTGTCTAGCTGCCAGTTTCTGATTTAAGACCCTTCTCGTTACTCCTCTGTTTGTGTCTTCTAATCATGTCCCATCTCCTTGTGTTAGATTTTACATTCATTATGATTCGTGTATAGTTACATGTTTCCATTTGATGTCGATGGGATTCGCCAAGTCGTGAACCGCGCGGTAAGTAGTAGACAATATTCGTGTGATTTTGAACTTCTTATCCTCAATTTGAATTAGTGTGCATCTGGGCATGAGCGACAACGAGGACCTAGTCCCAGCATTGACCAATTGACCATAGCCTCGACCCTCGCTGAAAATTAAGCTGAGTATTTTTTTCTGCTAGGGTCGATGGTTTTGTATACATTTTTGATAATATTCCAACCTAGAAGTTTTCAAGTGTATTTATCCAGACTCCTGGTGTGAGGGTCTATGGTCCTAGTATTACTAAGCATCCCGGGGAAGTCTAGTTTCCTATTCTAATTTATTTGAAAACTAGGTCTTACCCTTAATGGATCGAGTCAAGATTCAACCTTGAGGGTTGTCAGCCTATTAAAATGGAAATTCAAGCTCAACAGGAGCAAAATCTCTACTCATCCCTTTATTATTCCATGTGCTTAACACCATTTCAAGGTTTTTTTTTAATTATTTTTATTTAGATTAGATTGTCCATATTATCCTAGCTCTAGATCACAACATGAATCTGGATTCAGCCACCCAGGATGCTCCGCCATAACCTTTCTATGACGTAATCAACGTAACCTTTGTCATCACAAGCTCTGACGTCACAACAATCTCCAAGTAGACAACGCACGACCCTATACTAGAACAAAAAGCGAGAGGCACTCCAAGTTGAACTTGGCATATTGCACACGTTGAGTTTTCTTATAAATCTGGCCACAAGGCCGAAGACATAAAATGGGTTTTCTAATTTAAGATTATTTTATAATAGTTTGTTCTCACTCCAAATACCTACTAATATTTTCTAGAAGCAGAGAATTATTCCTGTGGAAGGTTTTTATTTCTCACTCTTCGTGTAGGGAAAGAGGTGGTACGGTTTTGTGAGAAGTGGGTCCTGCTCGTCCTACCCTTTATCAATATTTTCTGCTTCTGGAGTAAGGCCCATCTCACAAGCGTAGACGCGCGACTTTAGTACCCTGTAAAACCAAACCTGTGGAGACTCTCTATCATTTTCATAAACTTGGTTTTGCAGGCGATTACACGCTACTGAAAATCGCCCGTCTACGTTTCCAAGGCTCTTGGTCTATTTAATTATCTGAAAGAGGCAATGTTCCACAGTGACTGTATAGTGTATTAAAGTTAAATTCTAAATTTGCATATTTTATTGTTTTAATTCTTTCTGTTCCAATGAATAAACTAATGTTCTCTTTCGCCCACGTAATTCCTACATACACAGGTCAGATATTCAAACCAAGCGTTGTTCTTACATATGAATAGATTTTCAGTTGGTTTATTTTATTTTTTACCATCATCACCATCACCACAACAAATGCCAGTCACAGCTAGTCAGTCCGTAAAGGCATCGGAAACCCGTACTGACCGCATGATTGCAAACGTTAGGGCGTCCCCTCCATGCGACGCGCAGATGCCCCGCCTGACATCTGTGGAAAGTGGGCAAGGGCTACCGGGTCAAATGCGGGCCCGGCCAAAGAAGCTAGCCCGTGGGCCACTGGGTTGTGCACAGGTAAAAGTGAGAATGAATAGGTACTTTAAATGTGGGGTCGATGACAGGGAGGGGTAGGGAAATAGCAGATCTTGTGGCAAGAAGAATTAAAATTTTGTGTGTTCCGGCCATGCCTTTTCCACAAGTTTGGCCATGCCTCGGGATGAACTAGCGGGATTCCGGAGCGAAGCGACGGAATTCAGCTAGTTAATTCATAAGACCAAGTTTGATAAGAAGTTTGAAAGACGGAACTGTATAACTGTTGAGGTCTTATCGTCCTTAAGACGAAGAAAAAAGGACGACAGGATAGGAGAAATCCAGCCATTCCGACAACAGAACTAAAATTTGCCCCGGGGGTAATCGAACTCGCGACCTAAGACACGACACCCTCCAGGCTAACCATCAGGTTGGAAAATTCTTCCATTTGCGGGTTCCGCGGATTTTTCTGGGTTACAGTTAATGTCGATCGACCTACTTGCAACCTCCTACGTACGTGTAGGTAGGTATCAGGTTTTTGTGTGAACAACATTAAAAAATCGATAAAATAACAAAATAGAAGGTATAAAAGGATGTCCCCCATGTTTGCTGAAAGTTGTGAATGTCGACTTTCGTGAATGTCTACTTTCCTGAATGTCATCCAGCCTCAGTAGATGCATGTCGGGGCGAGTTTCATTGTTACGTTGTTGTTGTTGTTGTTGTTGTTGTTGTTGTTGTTGTTGTTGTTGTTGTTTTTGTTTTCTCTCTCATTTCAAATTAAAAACAACAGAGCATAATGCTCGAAAAAATAAAAATTCTGAACGACAACGACCTAAAATAAATATAAATAAAACGAAATAACCAGTGGCGGAGTTGTTGAAAATAATCTGGGGTCAATAAATAACCGTATTTTTTTCCCCCATGCCTTTTCCACAAGTTTGGCCATGCCTCGGGATGAACTAGCGGGATTCCGGAGCGAAGCGACGGAATTCAGCTAGTATCTACATACATACATACATGTACGTATGTACTATGTACTTTAGCATAGGTCAGTTATTGAGTCCAAATCCATTTGCATTATTAGGTAGCACTCAGCTTTAGTTATCTGAGAGATCGATTTGTATAGGATTGTGTAGGATTGATACGGCTAAAACTCGGTGGATGACAAGTTAAGCAACGTTGCACGTGGTTGGTATGTCGATGGCTGGATGGGTGGCTATCCGGCGAAACGAATGATGGTGGCTTTTCCTTACCCCACTCACTTTCTCAGGCTGATTTAGGTGTGGGAAGATGGGTAGATTCTCGCCAAATGGAGGGTAAAGCTAAAACCCCTGTCACTTAAAGATTTAGCAGTTATACAGAGACGGACACGTTATGCTTTATTTTATGAATGGACCTCTCATTTTGATCTAAATACTTGGGTTCCACTGAAACAGCTGGGTACTGAAGAGTTTGGCCTCTTCTATTTCATACTCATCAAGGCGGATTTACATCCAAAGAAACGCAGATGAAGGTGAATGAAAACGCCAATATTTTATCGAGCAATACAAATAATAATCAAGAATTAGGCAGGCTACTAACCTTGGAGGTTCAGTTAGGAAAGATTATGTGTTTAGACTTTAATATTTAAATAAAAGCCATGCCTTGTAAATCGAAGTCAGGGATACCACTCTTGATTACCAGGACGAGGGTGTTGCCCACTACAAAACCGAGGCAGGTTCTTACCTTTTAATATTCTTACCATTTTCAAGGTATCTGTTTCTCGGAAAATGAGAATTTGGGCCAGGTTTTGGCTAGTTAATCTAGATTCTAGATATAGGAAGTTGGAAACAGGGGTTTCTATTACACATGGTTTTGTACTAAACGGATTTATTACTCGGCACTTCGGCGAACAACCCTGTCCGTCATCAAACCTGATACTTGACAGAAGAAAAATATTTGCATTTATATAAAAAAAACTCCTCATTCATTTCCTTACTACTTTCTCTCTTCGGATGACGGATGTGGAAAAATGTGAGCGAAAACACGACATGCTTGAACATGGAGTCGCTGATCCATTCATCCATTGTTCGCAAAAATAAATAAATAATAATAGTAATAAATAAATGAATCGGATATATTATATCAATCTACTGCATGGCCTAACCGTGTGAACGATGAACTTCTTTTTCTTCGCCTTTTCCCGTGTACAGGCAGGGTCGGCGTTCTTCGTAAGGCTCTCAATCAGCCCTAACTAGGGTGATTGCTTTGGGTTGACATTTGGTTTTGGCGACAAATTTTACGAGTGGATGCCCTTCGCACTCAACCTTCGCTATTTCTTTAGCAAGGGAAATCCGGCCTGGTATGCTCGATGTTTAACGTCCCCCAGCCTTGTGAAGGTTGATCTAGTTCCCGGGGTAATAAATCAAGGAAACAAGATGGAGGGGTAATAAATCAAGGAAACTAGATGGAGGGGTAATAAATCAAGGAAACTAGATGGAGTGGTAATAAATCAAGAGAGCTAGGGGACGGGTGTAAATTAATTTATAGTAGTGCAGATAATAGAGGGAGAAATGGAGTAGGTAAAGTTTTAGATAAGGACATGAAAGCAAAAGTGATACAGGTGAATAGAGTGGCGAAAAATGCCGACTTCACTTGAGTGGGAAAAGGTAATAATAATAATAATAATAGTGCTTATTTATACAGCTCGCATAGGACTGAAAAGTCCCTTTACTCCAGCAGTAGGCTACTACTATTATTGAGGTCAAATTCTCAAATTATATTGAGGATAAAATTCCATACCTCGGCTGGGATTGAACCCACGCCCTCCTGTTTACCAGGCGAGCGCCTTGACCACTACACCACCGAGGTATTGAAGAAGAAGATCACCATCACCACAAGAAAGGATAAATGAAACCCAGTCGTTCAAAGAACACACCTGTTTCGGATAAAATCCGTCCCGGGTGGGAATTGAACCCGCTTACAAGTTATAAGGCGATCGCGCTACCCTCCAAGCTAGCTAGGCTGGCTCAGAGTTGTGAAGTAATGATTACTTGATGGAATTAATTCCTAGTTCTAATCACTAGCTCATGTAGTTGTAATCAGTTTGGGCAATTACAAATTACTGCCTACTAAATGTAGTGGCGATTACCCATTACATTTCACGAAGTAATTGTATTTGACAGGACTACCTATGAAAGTAATTGGAGTCGCAATTCCGATTACATTTGATGTAATGGGTAGTTAATTACAGTGTAATTGGGATTCCAACTACCCATTACAAAGGAGGCGAGGGTAATATGAGTAGGTGGGTAGCTTGTCGTCAAATGGAGGGGTAAAATCCCCATCACCAATGTCCAGTCAGAAATGCACCTTTTTTTTCGTTTTGTTCTAAATGATAGATGGATGGAGTATTTTTTGTTTGAACTTTAGCTAAAAAGATATCACCTCGCCATCCACCAAAAAAACATTTGGGAAGGTGTAATCGTAAGAAGTAATTGGAAATTAAGGAGCGCGGTAGCGCTCCGCCCCGCCAAGTCAAGAAAGTTTGACCGCGCTACTAGAGATATTATACGCGACAGGGAAAGTAGCCGTTTTCAGGTAGTTGTAGGGGGTTCCAATTACTAATTACTTTCAGATGTAATTAGTAATTGGACCTTCCAATTCCTAATTACTTCCTGATGTAATTGCGATTACAATTACATTCTATTGTAATTATACACATATGGAGTTATTCAAAATGAACATAATATGAATTGTCTTTTTTTTTGGAAGAAGAGATTACAAATTTTATGGAGAGAAATAGGATGATGGAAAATTTGAAGATGTTGTTGATTTCCGGTTGCCAGGATACGACTTGTTATCAGGAGGGTAATTAATTATTACCAATTCTTTTTTTTTAAAAAAAAAAGAGGTTTGACAGAGGGAACTTTAACTGCTAGGGTCTTATCGTCCCTAAATCGAAGAGAGATGGAAGACAGGATAGGAGAAAGCCAGCCGTTCCGAGAACGAACATTATCCCATCAGGATAAAATCCGCCCCGGGCGGGAATCGAACCCGCGGCCTAGCGCTTACAAGGCCTGTCACAAGGTAAGCAAGATGGTTAGTTTGGAAGGTAGCCGGTAGCCTTGTAAGCGTTAGGTCTTGGGTTCGATGCCCACCTGGGGCGAACTTTGTCCTCAAGAACTTAACAGATATTTCAGATAAGGCTCTTGGAACAACTTTCTTTCTCATATCCTGTGTTCCGTCTCTCTTCTCTTTCGGGACAATATAACCCTAGCAGTTCTTGGTTTATTATATCAAACCTTTCAAAAAAGTCAAATTTTACCAACTTCTTGATGTTGGTATTTTTTTATTACTACTATTTTATGGCGACTAGAAGGATGTGCTTTATTATTACTAGCAGGATAAAATCCGCCCCGGGCGGGAATCGAACCCGCGGCCTAGCGCTTACAAGGCAGACGCGCTACCAACCAAGCTAACTAGGCTGATTATTACCAATTCTAATTAATAGAAAGTAACATAAACACTCATAACACATTTAATGTAATTGGTAATTGATGGACCCAATCACCATTACATTTGAATGTAATTGTAATTGCGATTTCAATGTAATTTGTATTGGGAATTACTTTTTGAACAACTCTGGGCGGGCTCAGCTCATCCAAAGTCAGTAGTTTGTTGACAGCTGTTTGATGTCTCTTAAAAACAAACGACATGATCTTTGCTAAGGTGAACCTTTTAAGACAAAACAAAGCAATTTTCTAACATATCCACTTGGAAAATTAAATATTATAAAATGTAAAGTTGTATTCACACAACATAGTCAACCAGCCATCGATCGATGTCGACTGCCACGCCTATTTATTTAACTGAGAGAATTGTACTGAAAAACTAATAAATGGAAACTTATAAATAAATAAAACATAGATTTTCCTCATAAATCGATGTCGATTGACGGCCGGTCGACTATGTTTGGACACGCCTTGATAGAATCAAGCTGAAGAGACTGAAAAATGAGACCTAAAGCTGAGGTGGACAGATAAGGTTGACTATTGTGAGAGAAGGCTCTCCAGCTCCCCTCTCCGCCAAGTCAAAGTTTGACCACGCTACCAGAAATTGGAATTATAGTGAAGACCACTCACCACATCCCTGCACATTCCAAGGCCAGTCGCACACCAAGGTTTGTTCATTGAACACCAAACTGAAGGGACAACGGAACTCGTAGGCCGTGAGGGGCGTAACTCCATCCCCGGCGTGGTCCAAACAGGCGAAGAACCAGCGACAGTTCTCAGGGTCGGCATAGTAGCCGGGCTGGGCGGGGCATTGGAACCGGTTGCGAGGCACAGGGGCGATTTCACTCGAACCTAGGGGGAAAGGGAAAGAGTAGAGTTGTTTGTGATAGAAATTCTGAAAACAGATAGCTTAAAAAACGAATCACAAAGAAAAATGCATAGATTAGATACAAAAAAATGCATAGATTAGAAAATAAATTTTATTTATATTAACAAAAAAAAAAAAAAAAAAAAAAAGAATACCTAAATAAATAATAATAAAACAATAATAGATAATAATTATAATGATGAAAATATAATTTGAATTTCCAACATTGCATACTCTCAAGGTGAATATTTTCCAGTCACTTCCAAGTTTCGTCATTTCTTAACTCTAGAATCGTTCTAATAAAATATAACATCCTTTGGTCCGGTATTACACAGCGGATGAAAACAAACTTTGCAAAATTCATATTTTGCATTGTTATCATTATCATTGCAACTTACAGTAGTAGAAGTGTCCCTGATGCCAAAGCTACGAACTACCGTTGCGTTCTCCTTTCGCACCCAGCATACGGCATGATGGTCAACCCTGTGACTGGTGGTGATAAACAATGGTTAATGAAGGAGTTGCAAATAGTGATGGGTAAATACCCTGGTTATTTACCTGGGGGTAAATACCCAATTTTTATAAATACCCGGGTATTTTTAATTTTAAGCTCTAAAGTTCTTTAAAGACCCCATCTTCCATCTCCTATTGATAATGATAACTATTAAGCCCATCATCTTGAACTTGAAGGATTTGCAATTAGGGTTTCCAGACGTCCGGGTTTTTACATGTTTGTCCGGCGTCCGGGGGGATTTTTGAAAATTTGGGAAATGTCCGGGTTTTTGATGAGAAGACTCCAATAATATTAAAAAGCGTTTTTCATTCTTTTGAGAAAAGATTTGAAAAAAAAAAAAAGATCGATAGGTACCTACAAAACGAACGGGACAACAAAAATCTCTTTAGAGAGAACAAAAAAAAACCTTTTTAGTTCATGTGTATTTTACATGACTAATGATTGTCTTTACATTATGGACAATTGGACATTCGTATTCATGAAACATCAACAAAACCAGTAAAAATGTTTGCTTTCATCGGAATGTGAAGAAGAACGATCGTGTGTAACTTAAGTAAGGCAAATGCAGTATTCTCTGCACCCTGGGCACTATACATTTTGAAATCTGGAAATGTCCGGGTTTTCGATGGAATGTCCGGGTTTTTGGAACCAAATGTCCTACTTTTTAAAAATTTGATCTGGAGACCCTATTTGCAATAGAATAGACATGATAATTTCACAATTAAAGCAGTGATGATTAAAGCAGTTTCACAATTAAAGCAGTGATTAGTGTTATTATAGGGTTAGGTTAAATACAACAAGCGGGGCCCGTCCCTCCGGAATTTTTCGATCTTGGTTAAGGAAAATCAATATTTATGTACCTACCTATTTTATTTAATAATCAGTTTATTATTATTCTTGATTTGATTTTTTGGTTTTACTTTTATGTAATGATTTAAAATCAAGACTAGAGCCCGTTCTCCCTTTATTCCCAATATAATGTTCAAGTCACCCATCCATTTATTGGCCTTGCTCGGCGTAGCTTAACATAGATGACGCTAAAACCGGTCTTAAATGATCGACTGAAGTGTTATCTAAAACTTTCTCGCTTTGAGTTCACAGGTCGTCGCGATGTAATGATTTAAAATTAAGACTAGAGCCCGTTCTCCCTTTATTCCCATATAATGTTTAAGTCACCCATCCATTTATTGGCCTTGTTCGGCGTAGCTTAACATAGGTGACGCTAAAATCGGTCTTAAATGATCGACTGAAGTGTTATCTAAAACTTTCTGGCTTTGAGTTCATAGGTCGTCGCGACAAATTTCAAGATCAGGGCTCATTTGTGTGAGAAAATGTGAAAAAAATCCCCCAAAAACCAGTTTTTTTGGCTTTATGGTTTTCTGGACAAAATTTGCACCACCATTTTCGTGTTCCTGGTAAAAAGACCTTTAATTTGATATATAGGTCGACTAGGTTTGGATAAGTCCTTCTATGGGGACAGACCGACCGACCGACTGACAGACACCGAAGCGAATACAATAGTCCGTCCCTTATACCTTTTTATTACTATTGTAATAATAAAGGAAGGACGGACTAAAAAGGAGCTTTCTTTTCCACGGACGTGACTTCTGCATAATTACCAACCCGGGACTCAATTGGTAGTATAAAAAGGTTTTGGGACCAATTTGTTTCCTCCCGCTTATTTGGGTGTTCTTGTATCGTAACTTTTATAATATCTCTAACCCTTTAGTCAGTATAGCTGAAAACCGCCGTAAAGCGATCAAAATACCACCAACCGCAGCACCTATCTTAACCAAAAGTATTGTGTTACATCCTTATCAGATTTGTGGACTACATACCAAATAGTCTCTAGCTCATACCTTTTCCGAGATATTAAGTAATTACAACGAAAACTGCCAAAAAACGGCCAGAATACAGCCAAGCGGCGCACCGATCTTAATTAAAAGTTCAAAAGTTTTTTTTTTTTTTTTTTTAAGATCGGTGATTTTTGATTATTAGGGTGATACCTACTTGTAGTTCCAAGCAATTTTGCGCCCTGTAAGTCGAGACACCGCCCAGCAATTATCTGCCTCCCAAAGGGTCCAGCACATGTAGCATACAAGTTTACAATTAAACGGTATTTCATAAACGGGTTCCGGCTTGAATGTCCATATCCAACCTGTTTTTACCATATCCAGCATGAGTAGACCAACACATAGTGAACCCAGGAACCCCATGTTACCTGCAACCAAATCAAGTAGAGGACCCAGGAACCCCATGTTACTTTCAACCAAATCAAGAGGACCCAGGAACCCCATGTTACTTTTAACCAAATCAAGTAGAGGACCCAGGAACCCCATGTTACTTTCAACCAAATCAAGTAGAGGACCCAGGAACCCCATGTTATTTTCAACCAAATCAAGTAGAGGACCCAGGAACCCCATGTTATTTTCAACCAAATCAAGTAGAGGACCCAGGAACCCCATGTTATTTTCAACCAAATCAAGTAGGTCTTTTGCTCCTTTCAAATGCAGACTGAAAAGCCGGTGTTTGTTTATTATGATTCCAAAGCATTCGGAATTATAGTCCGAAGATTTCCGAAGAAGACAAAAAAAACCAGATGTTTCTATCTCAACTAGGAAAAAAAAGAAAATAAATTAAAAGCGAGGGAACAATTTCATGTGTGACATGAAGCCTACCACAAATCGCTTTTCGGAGGTTTCATGTCTCACATGAATCCTACCGTATTTGAAAAAAATGTTTTGTTTACGTCTGACTGTAACAACAACGCTTGAGTTTCATGTGGGACATGAATCCTACCGTAAGAGCGATTCTGGTGAAATTGATTCTGTACGCAAAAGGCTAAGATCTAGTGAAAAAGCGGTGTAAAGTGAGTAAGGCTGGTGTTTTACGGTCGAGTGTACTGGCGGGCGGAAAACACTGCCTTTACATCTCAAGCCAATAAATTATACCGGTATTACCAATATACCAATTTATTATGACGGTTTCACCGACGTATTATACCAATTTTCCACCGGTTTGAACGGTGCTTTAGGTCTGTTGAACCTCCTCATTTATTTGGGAGGGAGGTGGTACCTATGAAACAACATAATATCAGAAGGAACATTTTAATTTGATTACATTGACCACTTCTCTATTTTTTTTTTTTTTTTTTTTTTTTAAGAGGTTTGACAGAGGGAACTGTAACTCTAGGGTCTTATCGTCCCGAAATCGGAGAGAGAAGGAAGACAGGATAGGAGAAAGCCAGCCGTTCCGAGAACGAACATTATCCCATCAGGATAAAATCCGCCCCGGGCGGGAATCGAACCCGCGGCCTAGCGCTTACAAGGCAGACGCGCTACCAACCAAGCTAACTAGGCTGATTATTACCAATTCTAATTAATAGAAAGTAACATAAACACTCATAACACATTTAATGTAATTGGTAATTGATGGACCCAATCACCATTACATTTGAATGTAATTGTAATTGCGATTTCAATGTAATTTGTATTGGGAATTACTTTTTGAACAACTCTGGGCGGGCTCAGCTCATCCAAAGTCAGTAGTTTGTTGACAGCTGTTTGATGTCTCTTAAAAACAAACGACATGATCTTTGCTAAGGTGAACCTTTTAAGACAAAACAAAGCAATTTTCTAACATTTGATTGGCGACTTGATGCTCAATGGAGTTTGGGAACCTGCGAGGCAAGCGTTCTTCGATGTCCGCATAGTTAATGCCGACGCTGCCTCGTATGGCTCCCGGCCTCGTATGGCTCCCGAAGTTGGTCGAGTATTGAGCACAGCAATGGGAGAGAAAAACACACAAAATATGACAGAGCTGCTGAAGACGCAAGATCATCTTTCACCCCTTTGATATTGTCATGTTAGAGGACCCAGGAACCCCATGTTATTTTCAACCAAATCAAGTAGAGGACCCAGGAACCCCATGTTATTTTCAACCAAATCAAGTAGATGATAACGTCAATTTCCTTGAATGATCAAATTAGTATGATGCAATTTTTCCTTTGTTAGGAAAAAAAATCTTGGGCCATCTTAGATTCCCCCCCCCACACACACACACGCATGTGTACGGGCCATGGGCTAAAAACCACTTTATGTGGAATCAGGGGACCCCGAAACGGATATTTCCACCCATTTCCCGATTTTGAAAATTTGGACCGATGCCGATGGCAATACTTTAGTAACAGAAAGTAAAAACAAAATAGGTACTTACCTCAAAAAGTAAAAAGTTTACCTAGTCGATAAAATACTGGAACGCCCTATTTTTTTTGGTTGGAACTTGTTGGGAGTTTAAACTGAAAATTTTCAAATTGATATATTTTTCCTATCTGAAAGACGAGACGAGAAGTTTCACTGTGGAAATGTTAATCTAAAGGCACTGGCTAAAGGGAAAGTAGGTAATAGTTTCTGGAGTCTACAGAGGATCCTAATTATTTTCTATCTGAACTCACTTCTTTAGAAAGACAAGAACTCGGAGGTTTGGGTTCAAGTCCTGAGTTGTGTCGAGGTTCTCCCTCTTTCTCGGCAGATCTGGTTTGTCCGAGACCAAATCCGGTTCACTATAGTCACTACTCCAGTACTCCAGAGTCCAGTCTTGTTTTGACTTGTGTACTGTTCGGATCGGTGTAAGTGATCTCTGTACAAATGCGAGCGATTTAAGTGATTTTGTGCTGTGATTTTTCTCCTTCCCCTAGTTGGATTGCTAATTTTGAAGGCAACGTTTTTGTGATTTTGAAGGCAACGTTTTCGTGATTTTGAAGGCAACGTTTTCGTGATTTTGAAGGCAACGTTTCCGGATTTTGAAGGCAACTTTTTCCTGATTTTGAAGGCAACTTTTTCCTGATTTTGAAGGCAACTTTTTCCTGATTTTGAAGGCAACTTTTTCGTGATTTTGAAGGCAACTTTTTCCTGATTCAAAGGATACATTGTTTTAAAGCCGTACAGGTAAGTTGGACATTGGCTCTGGTTTCAGGCTCGGGAAATTAAAATATGGTTCGTTTCATCCCTATTTTGAACATTTGAATGATTACTTTGCAACTGCATTTCTAAAGCTCTTGGTACATACGCTATACAAACGCGACGCTACGATTCTAAAGGCCCGTTCCTACTTGTCTTGAATGTCATACGATTTTTTTCCCGAATGTCCTGTTTGTAGGTAATGCACTGATGGTGGAGTTCACCAACGACTTAACGAGAGATTTAACTAATAGGACAATTTTCAATGATAAAAAAAGGAGTTTTTCATGATCCAAACAGGAGTTTTTAAAAAGTCCTCCTTTTTGGATCACTGAAAACTCTTATTTGGATGATTAAAAACTCCTTTTTAGATTATTAAAACATCCTTTTTGGATGGTTAAAAATTCTCCCATTAGTTAAATCTCTCATTAAGTCGTTGGTGAAATCCACTATAAGAGTGTTCCCACTATACACAACAAGATTTTTTTCGAACGCCACAGATTGTCCTTATTGGCAATGTAATTTAAATGAGAGTGTTCCCATTACACGCGAACGCGACGTGATTTTTTCCGAACGACAAGTGGGAATGGGCGTTTAAAATCAGCTTGAACGATAAGTGGCAAGCTTTTCCCAGTACTTAGCACTGGGACCCGTCGCTCATCGGTAGCGTCATCACGCGACTTTTAGAGAGTCGCCTGAAAACCCATGATACACCACACTCCATGTTGAGAGTTTCGTGCGAAGTTTAGGTAATTTAAAACGACTATATACACTTGAAGATAGGTACATATATTGTAGTTGAACTTGTAATAATTAAATTAAGTTTAATTATTTGTCGATTTCTTTATTATTATCTCTAATATGTAGGTTTTGTTAGGTGTTAGGGTACCTATCTATTTTTTATCATTTTACCACATCAGGAAGTGCTTCATAATTTTGATGAGTGAATCAGTGAGTCAGTCAGTCTTAAAATAAGCGATTTTCTAGACCCCTTTCCAAAATGCGCGACGGGGGCTCTTAATTTGAAGTCCAACAATTCCAACTGAATATAGAATTATATAGGTACCACATAGGTACCTATATAATTATAAGACCTTTAATTTGATATATAGGTCGACTAGGTTTGGATAAGTCCTTCTATGGGAACAGACACACAGACGACACCGAAGCGAATACAATAGTCCGTCCCTTATACCTTTTTATTAGGTACTATTGTAATAATAAAGGAAGGACGGACTAAAAAGCCATTACAAACGGATTAGTAGATGTCGTACAGAGGGACTTCTAGCTTCTAGGTGTAGGACTTAGAAGAACACAGAGTAATGTTACGTCTTTACACACGTGGCGAACATTAAACGATCTTGGAACGGCTAGCTTTCTCCTATTCTGTCTTCATCCTATCTTCCACGATAAGTAAGTAAGTTCCCTCTATATTCTTTTTCTACCTTTTCCCGTGTTCAGATAATCTCTAAGTTTTTCGTCAGACTTTCAATCGGCCACAGGGTGATTGTTTTGGTCTACCATTTGGTTTTGGCTTAAAAAAAAAAAAAATCAAGAGCGGATGCCCTTCACACTCAACCTTTGCTATTTCTTCAGCAAGGGAAGTCAGTCTAAGGCATGCCAATGTACCAACCTTTGATTCACAGCTATCGATTGATGACGAGTTTGATAGGCTTTTTATAATGGATAATTCTGAGGTGCAGGCAGTGATTATTTTTTTTTTCTTTTTTGAGGGCAAACCAGGAGTGGAAAAAAAACCCCTGACTACATCCGGTATCGAAATTTGAATCTAATGGGGTTTTATAATAATAATAATAGTGCTTATTTATACTGCTCGCATAGGACTGTAAAGTCCCTTTACTCCAGCAGTAACTACACCACCGAGGTAGGTAGCGCCTTGACCACTACACCACCGAGGTAGGTAGCGCCTTGACCACTACACCACCGAGGTAGGTAGCGCCTTGACCACTACACCACCGAGGTAGGTATTCCATACCTCGGCTGGGATTGAACCCACGCCCTCCTGTTTACCAGGCGAGCGCCTTGACCACTACACCACCGAGGTAGGTTTTTATTTTGATTCCCGATTTGTTCTTAAATAAATAAAAAATAATCATTTGCCCGCACCTCGGAATTGTCCATTATGAAAAGCCCATCAAGCTCGTCATCAATCGATAGCTGTGAATCAAAGGCTAATAATAGGAACGTAATGAAACTTGGTGTACCTTCCTAAAACAAGACATACTTTGTAGTGGCACCTAAATTTGGACTTCATACCAAGAAGAAGTATCTGAGTCCACGAACTTATCAAACGGGCTCGTCATCAATCGATAGCTGTGAATCAAAGGCTAATAATAGGAACGTAATGAAACTTGGTGTACCTTCCTAAAACAAGACATACTTCATACTTTGTAGTGGCACCTAAATTTGGACTTCATACCAAGAAGAAGTATCTGAGTCCACGAACTTATCAAACGGCCCGTGTATCTTCTCAAATTTGATTCGTTCAGGTTAACACACATCGATCTTGGTGAACCTTTGACCTGGAGGAAATTGAGTACCTATTTAGTATTTAGATTTTAAATGAGGACCAACGGAAATTTTCTTTTTCTTCTACGACTTCTAGATCCCGAGATAAATCGATTTAAAAAATACCGGTGAATCGTGAGCTCAAATTTGATTCGTTCAGGTTAACACACATCGATCTTGGTGAACCTTTGACCTGGAGGAAATTGAGTACCTATTTAGTATTTAGATTTTTAGATAGATGTGATTGGAAGATATTTATAGTATTATAGTAAGCGTACCAAGCAGTTGCTTTTCTGTAACTCAGGGCAAGTAACTAGCAATTATTTTTTGGATACCTTCACCAGTTTTTCTTCTTCTTCTTCTTCTTCTTCTTCTTCTTCTTCTTCTTTCTTTCTTTTTTAAGAAAACTGTAACTTCTGAGGTCTTATTGTTTCGAAAGCAAAAAGAGAAGGAATCAATGAAACGAAGGACAGGAAAGCCTTATCTGTTTAGGATGAAATCCGCCCCGGGCGGTAATCGAACCCTACCCTCCAAGCTAACTATAGGGCCATTGCTTTGGGCTGACAATAATATTAATAATAAAAACAATTTATATAGTTCGTTCAAAATATTACTATGTAGGTATGTATTTGTCATCATGATCTTGATATGTATATAAAATCATGCCCGTAGGTACGTGTGATTTACATCTTCAAGAGGTTTGAAATACACATACATATATAAAAACACTACACTCATTATATTTGTTGTTGACTTTCATTTGAATAAATAGTTACAGGATTGTCTCTTAACATAACGTCAGTGTTATTAAATCGCGCACAATCACACTTTCTATTACGCTCGCAGTGAAATACGGTACATCTTGAGTTCGGAGGCCTCGGGTTCGATTTTCGGTGGGTTCGAATTTTTTCGGCTTTGTGGAGTTCGAGGTGCGCTCAGCCTCGTGACGACATAATTATGACGACGTATAGCTACATTAATTGAGTATTCCAATTGTTTAACCATGTAAAAAGATTATTGGCATGTTTAAATTGATTGTAAAGGATTTAAAGAGGTTTGATAGAGGGAACTGTAACTGCCAAGGGCTTATCGTCCCGAAAGCGAAGAGAGAAGGAAGACAGGATAGGAGAAAGCCAGCCTTTCTTATTCTTAAATGAACCTTATCTGTTTAGGATAAAATTCGTCCCGGGCGGGAATCGAACCCGCGACCTTGCGCTTACAAGGTAGATACGGTACCCTCTAAGCTCTAACAGCTACTAGGCTGGCTGGCCCTGGTTTTCATCAACGTGTCATCAGGACCATTTTTACTTTCATTTTTGTTTACTTCTCACAAAACTTCGCGCTATGATTTGTTATTCGATTAAGTACTTTTCTATCTCGAGTGTGATGAAGTAATTGGATAATGAATACTTTCCTAATTAAAACAATATGAGGACGAACACTTGAAAAGAGAACCAAAACTGTCCATCCAAGATCCAAGAGTTCTAATCCAAGAATTCCAAGATAACGATTTTTTAATACCTACATTACATACACCGAAGATAACGATTTTTTATTTAATACCTACATTACATACACTGAGAGAGAAAAAAAACGGGTGTCGGCAGCCTGATCTGGTGACTGGCTTTGGGCAGTCTAATATTGAACTCTAGTCAGCTCCCATGGCGTAGTGGTCACTGCGCTCTCCTTGACGATTTTTTAATACCTACATTACATACACCGAAGATAACGATTTTTTATTTAATACCTACATTACATACACTGAGAGAGACGCAGGCAACGCATTAATGTGTTTGTGCGCATATGTTTCTGCGCAGTTCTTTCTGCTCCTCCGCTAGCGCGCTTGCATAGTGGCGCTAGCGAGATAGAGAGTTGAAATAATGGAAGTTGAGATAATCGAGGTTCAACTGTACTTATGTAGACTGATTGCTTGTTGCCGAATGGAAAGTAAAAACCCCGTCACTAAAAACTTTAGCAGTTATACAATGACGTTAAACCTCTGTCAAACTTCACTTCAAACTTCCCTTCTATCAAACTTCACTTCAAACTTCCCCTCTATCAAACTTCACTTCAAACTTCCCCTCTATCAAACTTCACTTCAAACTTCCCCTCTATCAAACTTCACTTTAACTATTCAACTATTCATTCCAATTTTTTTCTACTTTCGTAATTTTATTTTATTTTTATTATTTATCTAATATTAATAATATTGTAATGTAGGTATTAGTTTGGTTCACATTGAGAGAGCGATCTCCCAATAAGGTTGCAGAATCTTAGGAAATCTTTTTATTGTACATAATTTTGGAAAAATAAAAATCACATATTCAATTCAATTCTTCTTTTTGGTTAAGCATGTTATCACATCATTTAGCATCCATGTTTTGCTCATGATACACACATCACATTGATGGACCGATCTTCAAGTCATTGCTCTTATAGATTTTATTATTACAGCAGTCATGACACTCTGTTGCAATTATTACGTGGTTGTCATAACAGATAATGTGATGCTGACCAAACAAGATCGCAGTCTTCAGAGAAGACATACGTATATCTGGATGAAGAGAATTCCGAATGATCCTAGCACGTATTTGGAATGGTATGAATAGTGAATACCTGAGTGATTTGACCAACCTCAGTGGTGCAGTGGTAAACGCAGTAGACTCTGGATCTGGAGGTTGGTGGTTCGAGTCCAAGTCAAATCATAAAATTTAGCGTAGTTTATTAAGCAGGGAACGACATTGGTGACAAGCATTTATGCTTAACACAAAATGCCTTTACCTGAGTGATTTAATACTTTACTACTGAATACCTGAGTAAATGTTAATAACTTGGTACCATTAAATAATCGTACCTTAGTAAGTTAGTAAAAAGGAATACCTTACGATAAGACCTTAGCAGTTTCAGTTCCCTCTATCAAACCTCTTTGGGGGCAAAAAGGTGAACCTTCGGTTTCACCCTGTAAATGGTCGATTATATCCTGTTGCACCCTGTATGGATTCAGAACCAGGACAGTCTGTGGGTTCCGAGGTAGAGCTGTGGCGTAGGTCTGGCCCTATATGGACATGTAAAGAGGCAGACAAGGTAATCTACCACTGGCATAACTCTACCCATGGCTCATACTGGCGTAACTTTAGCTACAGTCGAACCTGGATATAAAGGACTTGTCTAAGCAGGTGTGACCTCGATAAACAGATGGTGCGGGCTGTTTTTAATTGAACTGTTGTTATTTTAAGAAAAATCAAATAATGATGCCCTGAAAAAAAAAAAAAAAAACATAGTCGATATTGAGAGGAGCACGTTTTTATGTTAAATTAAAATAAATACTTTAGCAAGGGAAATTCAGAAGTAGGTTAGTATACTTTTGTATCTAAAGTCTAGCTCTAGAGCTCTATTAGTCTATTAGACTAGACTAGACTAAGGAGCTCTGTTAGGCGGATTTCACATCTAGACTACAACTTTTAGTATTCGGCAATTTTCAAGTTTAAATGTGAACAGGCCCATAAGACTGTGTAGTCCTCAACATGAAAATTGCCGTATACTACAAGTTACAGTCTATAGATAAAAAATAGCCCTTAGAAGTATAGAACAGGAACAGGTGTGTGTGTCTGTTTGTCAGATCCCAGGTCTCAGGTGTTAAGGTACCTATTTTAGAAGACTCGAGGATTAATTCTAAATACGTAGCTATGACATATAAATGCGCATAGCGACCGGTGCCAGCATGGTAGGTAAACATTGGATTTTAGGATTATTGAGATACTGGGAAAAAACTACAATGCTGCAGTGAGTACCAAAGTTGTGACATAATAACACAAAGAAACTGCATTTACATTTACATTAACTCGACCATTTTGCATTTGGTTTAGATATTTGTTTGTCTGTTCCGCTATAACTCCCGATTGCCTTTTCTGATTTTGATGAAATTTGGTACACATCTTCATTGAATCAAGACACGTTGATCCTTGAAATTTGGGGCCCCAAAGTTGAACGGGGCCCCGTTACGATCTTTCAAAACATTACGATCCCCCAATACAGTTGCCACGCATATCAATACATACCACTCAAAGGTAATTCTATTAAAATAGATTATTTATAAGAACATACCTAAATAGAGTCGTAACGACCAAAAAGTAGCAGTGTTGATTTACCTACTTATGACTAACAACGAAGCTTGGAAAAGCTTTGTTTAATTCCAGGTTCAACTTGAAGGTCTAGGGTTGACCATTGACCATAAGTTCAATAATCACTCGCCATGTGCCATACAAGGAAAAAGAAAAAGTAATTTCAATTTGACATATCAAAATGGCCTCTCCATCCTCATAAATTTTATAGACATTTAACTTTAAAGTTGTTTTTCCTTTTCTTGGTCAAGAAAAAAGTAGTCGAACGTTATATTATTTATTACAGGCAAGCTGCAGTGAGCGTAGCATCCGACAGATGTTTGTCTCGTCTCTCGGTTCTTAGAGACGGACGCACATACATAGCCTAATGCCTAATAAACCAAGCCAAACTTGAGACAAGGAACGTTATCATCCGTAGGTTTTCTGTACGAGTATATTGTGGCTATAAAATATTTCGCCAGTGATATGATGAGTGGTAATAGAATTCCTTTTTTATAAGAATTCACATTCACAACTCAGTGTTATTAGATTCATCTTCTGTGTCATAGGGCACAAGTCAGAGTAGTCGTTGGTTTCTCATTGATAAAGAGTTAGCTAAGGCGAATACCGATTGACGATATTTTCCTGACTGATCGATGAGTAAGCTAATGATCCCCAAAATGGGCGCTCGGGCACCCTAAAATCCGGAAAATGTCCTATTATTTAAACATCTTAATGTCTCGAACATTCAACTGGGTCTAGTTTGATAACCACTGGTCTTTGGCCTGATAAAATTTGATTTGGTCACTTCTCATTGTTACTTGAGTTTTGAAGGTGACAGTAGTCATTCGATTAAGCTGCAAAGTGACGAACGTTCTAACTGGAGGTAAGTTAGCTGGAATAATATGTATGTTTTTCTCTACCAATGGTTTCAACTCATAGCGTATAAGGTTAAAACTACACAGTCAGATGAATTCTCAAGATTGAAGATAAACTTAATATTCTTCAGAAGTGCCTTAACGTGAACCGTCGAGTATCAACCTTGCGGAGCTCTTGATATTACAATGTCATATGCTTTGCTCAAGTCTTTATCTTAACACAAGTGGTCTTCTAACTGCTAACCAGGGAGAAGAACTTCCAATTTGAGTAGCTCATTGAAAAAATGAACATGGAAGCAGAACACCATGCTTAGTTCTCGTACAGAGGTCTCAGTCTTGTGGATAATTAATTATTTTTCTATAACGAGACGCTGCGCTGCATACATACAGGGTGTTTCAGACTATTTTGCACCAACTGATAAACTGGACAACTTGGTGATTTGGGCCTGGAATACTTCTAAATTTAGAATTCCAGTGAGGAGCAACTTATGCTACTGCTGAGGATTGATGTGGTGTCTGGTTTCTTTACCTTTTCTAAGAGTTCTGACAGCAATGAGATTCTACGAGACAGGAGTGGTTCATATCTTTCTTGACTCTTGGAACACATACTTTGGCAAAAAACTTGGAACTCAAGTGAACAATTCATCTTGGAATTCTTGGATGAATCGTTTCGAACAAATCAATGTCCTTGACTAATCAGGAAAATGGAGAGACACACATAATAATAATAATAATAATAATAATAATAATAATAATAATAATAATAATAATAATAATAATATTGGTTGGGGACTTCATGATTCGTCACAAATATACGAGGGTCATCAAAAAGTTTTTCGAGTTTAGGTCGAAAAATTACCGCAAGATTCGTCTCAAAACCTTTTCTAGGCTATAAAATATACAACACGAGTCGCCTCATTGTTGACCTCTGGTAGGTCCGTAGGTAAAGGTCCCCTCAGGCAGTTTGAGACGAATCGTGATGAGCCCTAAACTAGAGAATTTAATGTCAGAAAATCATAGGTTAGGTGCTGTGTATTATAGTGATTTTACTTTTTTACCTAGGACACCTAGGTATCTAGTAGATACCTATCTACTTAGTTGAATAATATGAGGTAGATAACAACAAAATGACCTCTCTCATGATTTAACAATTCTGGTGCTAACTACTGCTACCTGCTGATTCTCCAATAACATGAATGACAAACAGAGAACCCGTTTTACCATTTGAACAATACGAGACAAAATTGTTGCAAATTTGTTTTGACAGGTACCTACCTACCTACTCTCCGCTTTATATTTATTACCAGTTATGAGGGATACTTGTATACATAATGCCAGATATGTACATTTGTACATGTATTGTGTTAGTCACAGGACCATCACGCGTAGATTCCTAGCTACACACACATAGGTAAATTTAGGTGACCGTATTTTACCATGTGACTTTTTTTTACATTCAACATGGCACTTGCTGTCACAGGCCAATCATCCGATTTGCGTCCCAACCCAAAAAAAAGGTCATCCGAGTTGCGTCCGCGATATCTGAGTTTGAGCCTATAGACATGAGAGTAAAAAGTAAATAAATAAGTATATAACGAACAGGGTGATAATAATTTATCGAAAGCTGAAAAATGCTGTGTACAGTATTTTTTTGTCACCCTGTACGAGTAAACCTATGTACATGTCTACACATATACTTGTGCCTTCAAACTTGGATAAGTATATTACATATAAAGTACATAGTTCTAGCTCGGGTAGCTCACAGGGACGCAACTCGGATTATAAATTTCAGAAGTGGGACGCAACTCGAACGGACGCAACTCGGATTTCACAATCGGGACGCAAGTCAGATCCCCCCATATAGCCAATGTTACCATTGGTTACTCAGCCACTGACTGCCCATCTAGTGGAAACCCAGAGGTACGCTCACATCCGCTGTGGAGGTTATTAAAAATGGAAAACTATGGGAGAGGTTCTAAGGTTGTTCGAAACGAACGGAAAATCATACGTTATCTTTTCGAAGATAATAATCAAATACATCAGGGCCGTAGGCAGGATTTTATTGGGGGCAAGAGTGTCTACAATTCTCGTCAATCATGCACAGTCGAGTTACAGAAAAGTTTATCTTTCCGTGAGCAGGCCCATTTCCAGGACTTTAGTGAGAGTAAGAGGAAGGGAGGGGAGGGTCAAGTGTAGGTACCTACCTACAAAGAGTGATCTACCGGGGGGGGGGGGGGGGGGTGGATGCTCCAAGTTTTTGGAGGAGTTCGTCCCATAATAAACAAGCAAAAATATTGCCCGCGCGGGGGGGTGGGACACCTCGCCCCCCCTAAATACCTACGGCCCTGATAGTCAAATAGTGCGTACCCATATGAGTTGTTTTCCTCATTAAAGTATCATGATTACAACTATTACTTTACCTGTAACTATCTGATTGATGAATATAAGCAGGAGAATATAAGCAGGAGTAGATATTACTCATTAACACTGTGCATCATAAAAAAGATTTGTTATATACGCCGTCACTTAACGCAACGTCATCTAAATCAACACCAGAAGCAGGTGCATAAAATCACAATAATGAGGGACCCAAGTGTTTATTAACATAGTAAATTAAATTATAGCCTCTCTTATTCATATACTCAATGTCTCTTATTTACGCTATCGTGATAATGTATTTACATCAGTGGTGACCAGTGCTGCTCAAACTGTCGAAAAAAAGGCTTGCGGGCCAATTTAAGATCGTTTATGTCCACTCTGAAGGTAGAAACACACTATCGTCACGTGGAGTGACTCCGAAAGATGTAGTTCAAAGTTTCCCCATAACTTCAAGTGACGTGATGGTAGTCTGTTTCTACCTTTATACAACAATCAGGTGCTGGGGGGTGTCGCGGAAAGATTAGAGTCTTGAAAAGTGTGCCGCCTGTCCTCTTTCCCTCTTTGATTTCGGAGGTATCTGGCAGTTCTAGCTTTGGCCAAAACGCGGTACGCCACGCCACTTGAAATTCCAAGAAATTCGTGCTTGGAAAACTTGGAAAATAAGGTACTTATGACCGAAACCAATTAGGTACTTATACTTATACTACACTTATGCTTGGAAAACTTGGAAACCAAGGTACTTATGACCTAAACCAAGTAGGTAGGTACTTATACTACATATATATAGGTATACTTGTGTCCTAAACCACATCGCGAGTGAATCTGTACATAACAATAGAATAGGTACCTACCAAATTTTAAATATTTGGTAGGTACCTATTCTATTCCGTTCCAGTCCATTACATTGTAAAGAGGCCCCAGTATGTAGTGATTTAATTACTATGAAAATGTGAATACTATTAGTCGATAAATTGCCATAGACTATAGAGTTTTAATTGAGCTTCATATTAAATGGTTAAATTATTCTCATGTCGCGCATTTTTTTCCATACTCTGTATAAATTGCACAAGGAAAAAGAAGAAGAAAGAGGAAACTATGTATGTTGTAACATACCTATTCATATGCGTGGGAATAAATCTATTGTTCTGTTTCAAAGGTTCAAAATCAACCATTCTTTAATTTTATTCTTTAGAGTTTAGAGTGATTGACAGGTTTTGTAAATAGTGTCACCTCTTTTTTTTTAGATATATGTAGGTACCTATTACATAAGACTTGTAGATAGTTTAATTTCTGTTTTGATATAGTGTCACCTCTTTTTTTAGATATAGGATATAGGTACCTACCTACATGAGACGTGTAGATACGTTTCGTTTTATTTCTGTTTTGATAAACATGTGTATTACTATTACAATACTAGGATTACCCATTTAAGCAAAAGAATTTGAGTGAGGTCCCAATTCTTTTTTTTTAAGAACTTTGCTCGAGGTAACTGTATCTGCTGAGGTTAGAGCTTGAGTTATAGCTTTAACCCAGGTTAGTCTTCTTCTTCTTCTTCTTCTTCTTCTTCTTCTTCTTCTTCTTCTTAGTTTTCTTCTTCTCCTTCTTCTTAGTCTTCTTCTTCGACCTTTCCCTTGTACAGGGGGTCGGCGTTTTTCGCCAGCCTCTCAATCAGCCCTAACCAGGATGATTGCTTTGGGCTGACATTTACATAGTTTTGGCTACAAATTTTACGAGTGGATGCCCTTCGCACTCAACCTTTGCTATTTCTTTAGCAAGGGAAATTCAGAAGTAGGTTAGTATACTTTTGTATCTAAAGTCTAGCTCTAGAGCTCTATTAGTCTATTAGACTAGACTAGACTAAGGAGCTCTGTTAGGCGGATTTCACATCTAGACTACAACTTTTAGTATTCGGCAATTTTCAAGTTTAAATGTGAACAGGCCCATAAGACTATGTAGTCCTCAACATGAAAATTGCCGTATACTACAAGTTGCAGTCTATAGATGTAAAATAGCCCTTAGAAGTATAGAACAGGAACAGGTGTGTGTGTCTGTTTGTCAGATCCCAGGTCTCAGGTGTAAGGTACCTATTTTAGAAGACTCGAGGATTAATTCTAAATACATAGGTAGTTGGGTCTTCTATTTCTTCTTCTTTTTCCTCTTCTTCTTCTTTCTTCACTAATGATGGGCCAGACTTGACATATTAAGGAGGGACATGATGTATTGCTGCTATTAGGGACGAGAGGTCCCAGGCCCAACCCAAATTATTATTTATTGATGAATCATAAGGAGGCATTGTAATTTTTGTTTCGAGTTTATGTAGGTAACTAGGTACCTACCTGTGCGCCTGTGCCTCTGTTTAATGTCGATTGCTCTCAGAAGGGACGTTTCATAGATTCTCGGGTCATTCTCCAGTTTATGTTTACTCATACATTAGGTATGTATGTTCTAAATCTCCAACGAGGTAGAGCTGTGGCGTAGGTCTGGCCCTATATGGACATGTAAAGAGGCAGACAAGGTAATCTACCACTGGCATAACTCTACCCATAGCTCATACTGGCGTAACTTTAGCTACAGTCGAACCTGGATACAAAGGACTTGTCTAAGCAGGTGACCTCTCGATAAACTGAAAAAAACAAGTCGTGGTCTCTTTATTTTTGAGACGAAATCCTCTTTAAACAGGAAAACCGAGGCTCTAAATCCATAAGGAGGATTGGCTTTCCTCTATCAAACCAAACCAAAGTCAAACAGGGATGAACAGGACTTGCGTAAGCAGGACACTCCGATAAACTGGAAAAATGCCAAAGTCCGTTCATTTTTGAGTCAAAAACCTCAAAACAGGAAAATGGAGCCTCTTAAAAGCAGGAATGGCTTCTTTCTTTTTACTCGCGAGGCTCCAGACAGAAATCTGGAGCCTCTATAAGCACAAGTATTGTTTTGCTGAACCTCTCTATAACCAGGGATTTGCTAAGATGCTAAGACGTGTTGTTTCCCTCTAACCTGTGTTCACATGGACCTCTATAGGAATGAAAATTGGAAACCTAGAGAGCAGAAACTTACACAAAAACCTCAGAAGGTTTAGATGTAGGGGCAAGTAGCCCCAAAAATTGGGCGAAGCTTATACGAAGCAGGAACTTTTTTAAGCTAGAAACCTCTAGATATAAGCAGGAAAATATTTTCTGTCCCTTGCATGCCTGATGCTTAATCCAGGTTCGACTGTAATGACAACTCTGTGCAAATTTGTGTGCCACACCAAATCCCCCGACAATTGTTTGTTACGTTGACGAGATGACTATTTTTCATGTTGGTGAACAAAATGGTTTGCCAACAAAAATACGTATGAAATTTTTGTGTTGTTTTTGTAGTGGGAGTGAGTCTATAGTTAGCTTGGAAAGTTGCTCGTGTGCCTTTTAGGCACTAGATCTCGTGTTCGGGGCGGATTACATCCTAAACAGATAAAAGGTTCGTTCTCGGAACGGGTGCCTTTATCCTATCCTGTCTTCCTTCTGTCTTCGCTTTTGGGACGATAAGACCTTAGCAGTTACAGCTCCCTCTATCAAACCTCTTGAGAAAAAAAAAGTACCTATCGTAAATATTCCATTTCCCTCTTACTCTTCCCAATGAAATGCATGGATAGCGAAACATTGTATAAAATGTACATTAAAACGGAAAATATCTATCTTCAGATCAATGGGACCAGAGTGAATTCAAATCAGAAAGGATGGAAAAAATCATCAACCGGTGAAAAAATTGCACTTAAATAAGAGGATGGTCCCGGTTGCATTTACCATTATTAGGTATAAAAAGAAATCAACTTTTTATAAACCAATTTTCAAATAAAGGAATTTTTGAATCAACCTTTTGTAAATGAATTTTTACAAGGAATGTCAAGGGTTCGTCTACGACTTGGTAACATTTCCGGTATCCGGTCTGACCTTTCAGACAATACCTTTGTGACCTCTATGATTTGTAATACACCTACCTAAAAAAAATTGTAATTTGGTACCAAAACTAGGTAATACACAAAAGGCAGGACAAGAGTAACAAAGAACATACTACCAACCTAAAAAAAAGAAGAAGCAGAAGAAGGAAAAAAAAAGATGCCAATTCAGGAATTCTGACAAGATAGCCAATCATGAATGCCATACCCAAACAGAACTGGTAGTAAAGTAATTTATGTTTTATTTAAAGCCAAAAGTCACAAAAGGTCCTAAAATCGAAACTCTCGATAATTCGAAATAATAGTCAGGACTCAGGTCCCTCCAATTTCGAATTATCGAGAGTCGACTGTATAATCTTTCAGAGATAAGGATCCTCAGATTCCGAAGTGACAGAGATAAAGTCTCTAACAGTCCCCCAAAAATGAAACAGGTAGATCTAAAACAGGTAGGTGTCTGTGTATCATACCTATAGGTACCATCTGTCAGTTCAGCTCAGAAATATTCTGAGGGGAAAAGAGTTTTAAATCTTTTCTACTTGTTGGTCTTCTTCATCATATTTTTATCTTTCAATAGATCAGTTGCGCTTACTTGGGTGATGTTTCAAAGTCATAGAGCAGGAAAAATGAGGACCAACGGAATTTTTCTTTTTCTTCTACGACTTCTAGATACCGAGATAAATCGATTTAAAAAATACCGGTAAATCGTGAAGTTTGACGTCACGACATACGTTCCCGTAGGTGATGACGTCATAAATAATAATAATATCTATAATAATAATAATAATAATAATAATAATAATCTTACCAAGGGTTATAAAAAATATATTTTAAATGTTATCACTCATCAATAAAATTAATAAAATCAGATACCTTTAAAAGGCATCTTTTGAAGAACATTAATTGAATGAAGGAAACGTCTAATAAAATGATTGAATGATTACTTCTATTCAAATTCAAGAAAGGACCGGTAAATAAGTAGTAGATAGTCTTCCACTATCATTCATCTTACAAAAGAACCTCCCTTATGTTACAATCCAAAGGGGCATTGAAGAAAAAAAAAAATTGATAACCCATACGCTGTTTCTTTGGAGAAATAGACTTTACTTTTGCCTAGTAAGCGCTGGATCGCGGGTTCAATTCCCGGGGGGGACCGATTTAATCCGAAAAAGATCAGGTTCGTTCTCGAAACGGCTTTCTCCTATCATGTCCTCCCTCTCTCTTCGCTTTCGGGACAATAAGACCCTAGCCCTAGCAGTTACAGTTCCCTTTTATCAAATCACAACATCTGGCAAACACGAGAAGAGCATCATCTTGTAATCTCTGGTCCTAAACCGCCAGTTTCAAAGCTTTTATGACCAACATTATTTACCATTGTTACATTTGAAGACTTGGAAGATGATCTCTTATTCAGTAACCTCGTTAAACTGTTGATTGTTTTGTTTATGGGTTTGAACTTTAGGTTAAAATCTTAATGGCAGATAATTGCTGTGAATTGCCCTTTCGGCCGCGAAGAGTAGGTTATGATTATGATACCTCTTGATGTAGGTATACGTATGTCGATAATTGCCAATTGCCGTTTGAGTTTATTTTTATTATTTTTTTTTTTTTTAATTTTTTTTTATTATTACCTATTATTTATTTTTTCTTTAAGAGGTTTTACAGAGGGAACTGTAACTGCTATGGTCTTATCGTCCCGCAATCGAAGAAAGAATTTTGTGCGCAAGCGTTTCTGCGCATTTTGACGTGAAATCTGACGTCACAACTCTTTGAACTTTTTTTATTAGAACGGCAATTAAAAATGGAATTTTTGACCTTTTAAAGTTACTTTTTCGGAGTTTTACTTATGCGACATTGACTTGCGTTCTCTTTAGACATTAGGAATAGGTACCTTACCTATACTATCTGCTTCTGAATAAAACATTTCTTTAATTAAGGCGAAAAAAATAATAAAAATTGCATTACATTTGTCATTAATTTCATTAAAACATTGGAATTATGGTCGAGTTAGGTATTTGGGATTGTTTTTTATTAACCTAGAGTTGTGTTTCTATTGCATATCATTAGAGGTAAATGACATCCATTATGGTTCAACTAGAATTGAACGCTTCTCTATAAAAAGAATCTAACTCATCTAACTCAACCTTTTTGGGGAAAAACTGTCCCCCCTTTTTTTAGGGAAAAAAAGTTTGTGCCGGAAAGGCCTAGACTTTCATATGAAAAGGATCTATCACACTTGGCCGTTTTGTTTTGTTTTGTTTTGTTTTTTTTTTTTTTTTTTTTTTTTTTCCCCCTTTGCCTTTTTTTTTTTTTTTTTTTTTTTTTTTTTTTTTTTTTTTTTTTTTGAGAGAGAAAAACTGCCCTTTTTCAGAACTCGATACTCCATTTCCCTGAGACCCTTTTTGAATAATCCCTTCAATCACTAGAGGTCCACGATAGAGTTGTACGTTGAATTGCGATATGATCTATCTCGAAGTGCGATACTCAGTTCCACATTCTAAAGAGGTCACTCTGTCTATTAGTTTTCATTTATCTTGATAAACTGCAAGGTAGAGAAAATAAGGCAGACTTGAACCTGAGACGTGCTAGTCGTGCTGCCTTCAAGTGTAGAGAATGGGAAACTAAAACTACCAGACTACCTAGTCGGTGAGAAGTACGAGGTTCTTTTTTTTTTAAGAGGTTTGACAGAGGGAACTGTAACTGCTATGGTCTTATCGTCCCGAAATTGAAGAGAGAAGGAAGACAGGATAGGAGAAAGCCAGCCGTTCCGAGGACGAACATTATACCAGCAGGATAAAATCCGCCCCGGGCGGGAATCGAACCCGCGGCCTAGCGCTTACAAGGCAGACGCACTACCAACTAAGCTAACTAGGCTGGCGGCTGGAAGGTTTAATAGAAAATAAGTTGCAAGTAAATTTAATGATTAGTGAGAACGTCCGTAAGTAAAAGTACCAAAAGAACATCCATACAGAGACATAGGTAGGTACGCGTATTAGGCACATAGGTACATACCTGTTACATAGAGAAGTACCTACATCTAGGTAGGGTACACATCATTACACACATGAACGGTTCTCTATATTTAACGACCGGTGCTTGGATCTGAAGCCGGTTCAAGTAACCCAAGTCCATTATATTTTTATCTAGTGTAAGAGGCCCTGATAACTTTGGGGGGGCTTAAGCCCCCCAAGCCCCCCCCTATCGCCGCCTATGTTTATTTAATGTTTATCAATATTCTACAATATTGTGAAACACAAGTCAAACACAAAAGACAAAGAACATTAAAGACACTTAAGACTAGAATAAAATGAGATATAAGACTTACCTACCTATTTACCTACCGTATAAAATCTGAGCTAAATAAAATAAAATTCATACCTATGTTATTGGAATATACCTGCGAATTCTGCGATGACTAGAATTGATTTACTGTTTAACGTACCCCAGCCAGACCCTGTTTAACGTCCCCCATTATTACCTATACCATTTGTTTTTAATGTTTGCCTCGTTTTCACTGTTCAATATTAATGTGTTCAATTCGTTTCATTTTGATTTCAGGAAGATGGTGAACCATCTCCAGGCGTTCATCATTCTATCCTTCGCCCTCTTCTCCACAACCAGAGCCACGGGGTAAGTTTTAAAACTCACATTGTACTAGGTGTTATTTTTTGTTTGAAACCTCGGGACCCCCACTCGGCAAAATCCTGGATACGGCCCGACTTACATTAGCAAAAAGTTCAAAAATATCGATTCCTTTTTCCCCCTCACAACACAAAACAGCAAAACACATATTTATTACAGGAATTTGGTACTAGGCCATTTGAATTTGAATTTGCTTCATTTACAGGTCCACATTACAAGTTATGACAACTCTATTACAATATAGACCTAATTAAAAATACAATAACAATAACTAGAGTCTAGACAATAATTAAATTAAATTATACATTATCCAATCAGTAGGATCTAGATCCAAGTATTCTAAGTTTCTAAGTTTGTATTTGTAGGTACCTATGTACCTACTTGTGGAACGAAGTAATGTAGAAATACCTATGTAGGTATATTGTAATTTTGAAAGCTACAAGGAAGGAAACATGTCTGTGAATACACTTAATGTTTGTAGTCGTCACATGACGGCAACATTGACATACATAGGCACATCACTCGTCATAAGATTCCGTTATTTAAATGAGTGTCAGGAGGTATACATGAGGTAGTTAGGTACTTACGATAAGGAACTGTAGTGTGAAAATGTAGGTATGCGCAGGACAAATCGCGTACAGTTTCGACATTTGCGCGTAGCTCCGTTGGCGTGCTATTTGTATTGTTGGAACGACCGTCAATGGCCGCCAGCCTAGTTAGCAAGGTTGGTAAACACAGCGTAGTTCCAGGAGAAACTGGATTGGTGTTCATCCGGTGATGACTCGAAGAGATTGGAGGAAAAGAAATCTGCTGCACCAAATCATGGCAAATTGACAAGGTATAAGGCATCCTTATTTGGGATGTTTAACAAGGTGTGCACTATTGGATTCCTCCGAAATTGCCGCTGAATAACTAAAGTTTAGAAGCCACATATTATGTTAATCAAAATAGGTACCTACTCGTACTTATGTAGATATGAACCTCTACCTATCCACAAAGATGTTATTATTATTATTATTATTATTATTATTATTATTATTATTATTATTATCATTTTTTTTTATAACACGGGTCAAGTTTTATTCGCGATTAGGTTTTTAATGTGTGTACCCGGTACTTCTTCTTATAGGTGCCTTAAGCCTTAACCCACCAATGTCGTTCATATTATATCGAAGTTATGATACAAATGTACAATGATGTTCCTATATTATGTTTGTGTTGATGTACGATTTCATTCATGTGTTCAAATTTATACATCCGTTGTTCTTTCTTTATCTTAACTTTCTTTCCTGATGTCTGTATGACTGTTATAGTACTGTTCGAATAGCAATAAGTTAGTATTGGAATCCACTTCTTACACTTACTTTAATATTTTCATACATTTACCTGTAACCCAAGTCCATTATATCTATTAAGCACCTATTCTTACCTCTATTTCTTCATATATCCCACAGTGGACTAAGCGGGCAGCACTATTAGAACCATTCCAGTTCCCCAGTTGAGGTTAGTATAGAAAGTAAAAACGAAGACCTGAAGGTGACCTTGTTATTCTAACTGAAAACTCATACTTGCCTTGCTAGTGTAATAGAGGTGCTTGCCTATATTGATGCCTAGTAAATAGGAGACCTTAGGTGAGTCTACAGACGACCGAAGTTGATTGACATCAACTGGAACCCAAAGTACTCGTATGGGTAAGTGTACCATTTATTCGTCCACCTAAAAAACGTACCATTTATTGGCCCACCTGCCACCTGTACCATACGCCACATAAGTCTGAACTGGACGAACTTTTTCAAGATCCAATTTCATCAAAAGAAAGACTGCTATCGAACCAGTGGTATTTCAAAATTGTAGTCAGAATGTTCGTTCTCGGAACGGCTGGCTTTCTCCTATCCTGTCTTTCTTCTCTCTTCGATTTCGGGACGATAAGACCTTAGCAGTTACAGCAAACGCAGTTAGTTAGTAGTGAGGAGTGTAGGGCGTCTGCCTTGTAGGAGGTCGCGGGTTCGATTTCCGCGCCCTAGGTTCATTCTCGGAACGGCTGACTTTGCCCATCACATTTTTAATTCTATTCAATTATTTATTTATTACGTAGTCATAAAAACAAAAATTAGAAAAATAAATGTGGGCAGGTGGGCCAATAAATGGTACGTTTTTTAAGTGGGCGAATAAATGGTACCATTACCCTACGTAAGATCAAAGGATTCTGGTTCCCTGACGGAACACTAAAGTAAAGCGACGTCATGTTTGGTTAGTGACTGGACGAGTGACCGTCTGGAACATTGTGTGCTGCTATTTCGAGGAGAACCGCTTGAGGACAACCTGTTTGAAATCCCACAGCTAAAACCTCTTCTTTGCACGCTACATTTCTTGAAGCTCAGATGCCATTGATACCAAACCGGAAGAAAAAGGACACGATAAGAAAAAGTCTGGTATTCCGAAAAGGAATCTATTTGTTTCGGATAAAGTTCGCCCAGGAGGGAGTCCACCCCATGAGTTAGCTCTTACAAGACAGATGCGCTACTCTCCAAGGTAACTATGCAGGCTAATGGCAGTCATGTGATGGCTGCCCTTCTCTTTGAAACATACATATCTCTACGGATGAGAGGGCAAAGATACGCCAGATACACTACCTATTTGTTATTTTACCTGTAGCGCTACTCTCCAAGGTAACTATGCAGGCTAATGGCAGTCATGTGATGGCTGCCCTTCTCTTTGAAACATACATATCTCTACGGATGAAAGGGCAAAGATACGCCAGATACACTATTTGTTATTTTACCTGTAACGCAGTCAAATTAAAGCAAGTACCTACGAATGAAATACGAGTGAATACCGTCAAGTTAAGCCAAGTCAAAGAATGAAAGTGAGTTTGGTTTCAGACAAAAACAATACAAACACAGCGTAGTTCCAGGAGAAACTGGATTGGTGTTCATCCGGTGATGACTCGAAGAGATTGGAGGAAAAGAAATCTGCTGCACCAAATTATGCAAAATTGACAAGGTATAAGGCATCCTTATTTGGGATGTTTAACAAGGTGTGCACTATTGGATTCCTCTGAAATTGCCGCTGAATAACTAAAGTTTATTGGTCTAGGAGCCCATTCTCTATAGAGATCTCTATCACTAAAGAACACCCCCTGCTCCTGTTTAAGGATTCCGAGTCCATCACTAAATAACCTAGAATACCACGAAAACCTAAACTTGTAATCATTACTCCTTAAACACAATTATTGTGTGTACTGGAAGCCACATGTGTACACAGTCACATTACGGCATAGGTACTCAAAGATGCATCTACCTTGATAAAACGTATGAGCGGTAGATTAAAAACGCCCGAAATCTCGATAACATGGGAATAGTAGAAATAGTTGTAGGAATAACAAACACATGAGGACCAGTCACCATCTGATAACTTCTAATGAAACTTATAAAACCGACTGGATCAACTAGAAGCAAACAGATGACGGTCGGAATACTTTCTATAATAGTTAAGTAATTAGTAATTAGGTATACCTAGGTAAAACAGTATAAGGTACCTACCACAGTATTACCCCTTCCAAATGAGTTAATCAGGGCCGTTTCCAGGGGAGGGGGGTGTCCTCTGTACCCCTGTACCCATTTGTCCCGGGTCCGGACTTCTGAAAGGCACCTGAAAGAAGCTTTTGTTCTTCCCTCAGAAAATAAAAGCCTAGGGAACTACACCCCTTTCGCAATTTCCCCTCTTCTGAAGCTTGTTTCCCCTCCTTTGACGTGATAGCGCCTAGCTAAACCATAGGAAAAAAAAGGGGAAATGAGCTTCAGAAGAGGGGAAATTCCGAAAGAAAAATAGAAGCTATACGTAATTTAGCTTAAACTACCCTATTGTTCTTCTTTGTAAAAACAGGGAGACAGGGACCCATTGTTGGGGGGACGATTGTTCCAGTTAACCCCCGAGGTCCGGGCTGTGAACGAGCCTGGGATAAAATACCACTGACTTCTACTTATGTACCTACCTCAAATAGTCAGCTTCCATGGCGTAGTGGTCACTGCGCTCGCCTTACACGCGGGAGACCCGGGTTCGATTCCCGGCGGGGTCAAGAAATTTTTTATCATGCAAGCTGAAAACCGCCAAAACACGGTCGAAATCCGTCCAAAAGCGGTCAAAATACCGCCAAGCGCAGCACCTATCTCAACTTTTCTGTTGCATCTTTGTCACATTTGTGAACTAAATACCAAATTTCAAGTCTCTAGCTCATACCGTTCCCGAGATATTGTTAAACTAGATCGAAAACCGCCAAAAAGCGGTAAAATGCCGCCAACCAATGCACCGAACTTAACCAAAAGCTTCGTGTCGCATCCTTGTCACATTTGCAAGCTACATACCAAATTTCAAGTCGCTAGCTCTTACCGTTCTCGAGATATTTTTTTTACAGACAGACACACACACGGACCAATGGCTGAAACTTTGGATTTAGGCTCTAGGGACCTCAAAACGTGTTTTGGCACTAAAAATAACAAAATTTCAAGTCTCTAGCTCTTACTGTTCTCGAGATATTTTGTTTACAGACAGACAGAAGGACAGACAGACACACACACGGAAACATACCAAATTTCAAGTCTCTAGCTCTTACCGTTCTCGAGATATTTTGTTTACAGACAGACACACGGGACCTCAAAACGTGTTTTGGCATCAAAAACTGACCATCGAAAATTTGACCCGATTACATTACTTTCCTTCCTATAGACTCAGCCTCGTGAGGAAAATGAGTAGCTATGACATATAAATGGGCATAGCGACCGGTGCCAGCATGGTAGGTAAACATTGGATTTTAGATTGGGAAAATCCTACAATGCTGCAGTGAGCACCAAAGTTGTGACATAATAACACAAAGAAACAGCATTTACATTACATTACATTATGTACCTCAAAATGTTCCAGTAATCCAGCTGATATATATCTGAATTTTTAATAACATTATCATCAAGATGTCATATATAATCAGATGGTTATCTCCCCTCACGTAAAATGGTTTGTTTAGTTAGTAGGTATAGTTACTAAAGGGGGAGTGATCGAGATCCAACTCCACTCTGGAGAGATCGCCCCCATAAAATTTACGAGAAAATTTCTTTTTGAAATTTCATTAAAACTGAACAAACCATTGGATAACTCGTAATAATTGATTTAGCTTTTTTTCAAGGCGCCTTTTCTTACATCCATGATACCTATCCGGAACGGAAATTTTAATCAGAAAACTTCCGCCCTGGCCGCGAATCGAACCCATCAACTCCGAGTCAGTGTTCTTAACCACCCGACCACAGAGTATACTAGTATACTCTCAATTGAAAAACAAATGAAAACCCAGCCAGACAAAGCTTGCCAGTTCCCACGCACCTCGTGAAATCCCAAGAACTTCCTTGAATAACATGCAACTTCATACGAGGGGGAGGTCTTGTTTAGAGGAAATGGCCAGATATGAGAGTATAGAATAGTCATGGCTTTGCTTTAGTGAGCACCACCGCCCCGGGCGGGAATCGAACCCGCGGCCTAGCGCTTACAAGGCAGACGCACTACCAACTAAGCTAACTAGGCTGGCAATTGTTTTAGTTTGACTGTGTACTTAGTATAATATTATTGTTTTAATAGGGTTCGTATAAATAGGTATAGGCGTTTTTCGTCAGCCTCTCAATCAGCCCTAACTAGGGTGATTGCTTTGGGCTGACATTTGATTTTGGCTATAAATTTTACGAGTGGATACCCTTCGCACTCAAACTTTGCTATTTCTTTAGCAAGGGAAATTTAGACTGGTCTACTCCCTGTAAATGTAAATGTAACTTTATTTACATAGGCGGTTCTTGCCTAAATTTTGTTATTTTGTATCAATAGATCAGTTGCGCTTACTTGGGTGATGTTTCAAAGTCATAGAGCAGAAAAAATGAGGACCAACGGAATTTTTCCTTTTCTTCTACGACTTCTAGATCCCGAGATAAATTGATTTAAAAAATACCGGTAAATCGTGAACTTTGACGTCACGGCATACGCTCCCGTAGGCGATGACGTCACATCAAATGTCCCGAGCAAAGCTCCCTCGCAGGCAACGCATTAATGTGTTTGTGCGCATACGTTTCTGCGCAGTTCTTCCTGCTCCTTCGCTAGCGCGCTTGCGCTACCTAACGGACAAAAAAAACAACTGCGTAAAGTCTGACGTCACACATATTTGAACTCTTTCATTAGAACGGAAAATAAAAATTGAATTTTCGACCTTTTACAGTTATTTTTTCGGAGTTTTGACCTCAGATTTGGATTTTTCCCAACTTTTTAGATAGGAATTAACCATTTATTTATAATTTTTACCCATTTGCAACTGCTCCATTCGTTGGGAAAGAAGCCTGTACAATGTACATGCCCCGTAAAGGCACAACTAGGCCGAAGAACTAATGAGAAATTTTCAATTATTATGTAGGTAGGTACCTATACTAAAAATGGCTGTGCCTTCCAAGTTTCATTAAAATCGGTCCTATGTTTCCAAACGGCTGGTCCAGCCGTTTGGGAGTTGTTCCGAAATAGAGACTTTTTTCTCTCTTTTTCTGTTGTTGTGGCTTTTCTTCCGTTAGCATCTGAAAATCCAGCACGTTCCATCCTCATATCCTTTTTTTAAGAGGAGGAAAAATCTTTAAGACTTCTCCAGCATGGTGTGGAGGGTATGCTGGAGTCACGGCTAAGGGTATGGTGTTTCGCCCTTCTGTGGCACCATTCCTGGCCGCTCAACCCGCTAAAAAACCTCCGCGCTCTTCTTTCTTGGTCCCGGAACTTTTCTGTTATGACTTTCCCGAAATCCTCATATCCTAGCAAAGATTCCCCGTTTCCTCTGACAAATTGAGTTAAAAATCGTCGAATTTACTTTTCGTTCAGTCAATCCACATAATACTGTTTGTACTTATACACCGACTAAGCAGACCAAAGGATTCCACAGTCTGGCTACAGGTTGTACCTGTCTAAACACCGAGCAGACCAAAGGATATACAGATAAACAGTAACCTGTTTACCTGTCTGGTTCACAAGCACCAGACTTTGCTGAAACTATACGAGTAACTAAAACAGAAATATAACTATTCTATTGCTATACAACTAACTTTAATACACATTATGTAGGTATAACTATTCTATAGCTATAACTGAAATCGTAGACTCTGATAGTTAGAGCTGAAATAGATTCACGACCTGCTCTAATGCTCTATAGCAGAGGTTTCCAATATGTGGTACGCGTACCACTCTGGTTCGCGAAGTGATTTGAAAACCCCCTATTTTGATTTGTCTCGTAAATGTGAAAAACAATTCTGGCAACCTTGTTGGGGGAGAAAATAAATCTACAATCAATGCACCAAAATATTGTGACATCGTACCTACTACAATTAACAAAAAATTTCGCCCGCGGCGCTATAATATCTTTATTTAAACCCCAACCATAATGCACCAAAATATTGTGACATCGTACCTACTACAATTAACAAAAAATTTCGCCCGCGGCGCTATAATATCTTTATTTAAACCCCAAACCATACAAAATTGATGTTTGGTGGTACGCCAAAAGAACCTTGAGGTGTCAGGTGGTACGCAGTACTCACAACCATACAAAATTGATGTTTGGTGGTACGCCAAAAGAACCTTGAGGTGTCAGGTGGTACGCAGTACTCGAAAGTTTGGGAACCCCTTCTCTATAGATCAAGTTGAGAAAAACCACATGGATATTTATCTGCAACATGTTCCATCACTTGTTTTATCAGATGTATAACAAATCCACTTTATCGTTACGTTAGAGAGCGAGATCATTTTACTTTCTTCGTTCTCATGATCTTTAATTTCCTTTTACATATCTACATATAATATATATATAATATGTAGGTACCTTTATAGTTTTACATTTACTTAGATGTTGTTTTACCTATATTTAAATGTCAAAATACAATCTCTTGAACACTGGAGTGTTAAAAAGTATACGGACAGTTTGCATCTCTATTCCCTTAATTCTGACAGCCTTTTCTTGGATGTGTTCTTGCTGGCTTTTCCCGAACAGCCACTCAAGCTGGGTGAGATTAATGTAAGTAGGCGTGTAGCTCGTCCCCGAATGGGGAATAAAACTCTCGTCACCAAAGACTTTAGCAGTTATAAAGTGACGTTTATGATTTTTATTAAATAACTATTTTTAAACAAAAACAATCTAAAAGTTTATTGGTACATACCAGCTAAAAGCTCAGGTTGTTATATTCGACATACCTAATTATGTCTTCTGTTTTCCGGTTGACCCTTTTCTCATTGGGAATATGATTTTCATTGGAACTAATATGATTGATAAGGGAAAAAGTAGCCCAGTCCATCTGTTCCGAAATTTTTGGACGTCAGTGTAGTAGGTACCTTTTTTCGTGTTGATATCAAAAACACCATTTTTTCCCACTTCTTTTTTTTTTCGAAAAAAAATTTGTCGGGTTTTTTTTTTTTTTTTTTTTTTTTTTTTTTTCATTACATCAGGAGCTGTTAATTATGCAAAATTACGAATACGAAGAATCCAACATCTAAAAACTCTAATCACTAATTAATCCCATTCGACAGTTAAAGTGCCTTGAAAAAAAAAAAAAAATAATAAAAAAAAATCCTAAAGTTGCCTTTTTGAAACGGGTTTCTTTCTTGATCTTCTCCTGCTTTCTCTATATTCTTCCTCTTTTTCGACATTCTCTTTCTCACAGCATCATCTTTTCTTTCAAATTCTTTCACTTTCATCTGATTTGAAAGGGAAAAAGATCGATTTGACGATATTAGAACGGAAAATAAAAATTGAATTTTCGACCTTTTACAGTTATTTTTTCGGAGTTTTGACCTCAGATTTGGATTTTTCCCAACTTTTTAGATAGGAATTAACCATTTATTTATAATTTTTACCCATTTGCAACTGCTCCATTCGTTGGGAAAGAAGCCTGTACAATGTACATGCCCCGTAAAGGCACAACTAGGCCGAAGAACTAATGAGAAATTTTCAATTATTATGTAGGTAGGTACCTATACTAAAAATGGCTGTGCCTTCCAAGTTTCATTAAAATCGGTCCTATGTTTCCAAACGGCTGGTCCAGCCGTTTGGGAGTTGTTCCGAAATAGAGACTTTTTTCTCTCTTTTTCTGTTGTTGTGGCTTTTCTTCCGTTAGCATCTGAAAATCCAGCACGTTCCATCCTCATATCCTTTTTTTAAGAGGAGGAAAAATCTTTAAGACTTCTCCAGCATGGTGTGGAGGGTATGCTGGAGTCACGGCTAAGGGTATGGTGTTTCGCCCTTCTGTGGCACCATTCCTGGCCGCTCAACCCGCTAAAAAACCTCCGCGCTCTTCTTTCTTGGTCCCGGAACTTTTCTGTTATGACTTTCCCGAAATCCTCATATCCTAGCAAAGATTCCCCGTTTCCTCTGACAAATTGAGTTAAAAATCGTCGAATTTACTTTTCGTTCAGTCAATCCACATAATACTGTTTGTACTTATACACCGACTAAGCAGACCAAAGGATTCCACAGTCTGGCTACAGGTTGTACCTGTCTAAACACCGAGCAGACCAAAGGATATACAGATAAACAGTAACCTGTTTACCTGTCTGGTTCACAAGCACCAGACTTTGCTGAAACTATACGAGTAACTAAAACAGAAATATAACTATTCTATTGCTATACAACTAACTTTAATAGACATTATGTAGGTATAACTATTCTATAGCTATAACTGAAATCGTAGACTCTGATAGTTAGAGCTGAAATATGGGCTACCCCATTAAATCCATTGATAAATAGGATTTACTCTTTTTCCGGAACAGGAGCTTCGTTACTTCATATGAAGTGCATTATACAGTAGTTCAGTGCTTCAGTGAACTATTCAAAGTATTAAAATCCGCCCCGGGCGGGAATCGAACCCGCGGCCTAGCGCTTACAAGGCAGACGCGCTACCAACTAAGCTAACTAGGCTGGCTATCATGCTTTTATTATTGAACAAATTTGTCGATTGCGCCATCTACTGCAATCTGTAATTTACATACCTACCTATCAACCTAGGAGGCAGAAGTTATTTTCCTTATCTCAACTTGATTTCGCCCCTGAGATGAGGCCGATGTCCGCCACTCACGGTCAGGCCGTGTCTGACAGACCACGGTCTCAAGCTTTTTCCACCACACACGTTAAGACGGTCTGTGAGACCGTGGCCCGTCAAGAGTTCTGGGCGTGAATGGCCGGCCTAAAATACCTCAGGTTGTTCTCCACGTATTAAGACCGTAAGTGATTCATTAATCGCTCTGTTAAGATACAAACATAGGTAAATGGATACCACTATAGTTCTGGTGTAAGTATACGTACAAGGATTGCTTCCGACCAACATACCTATGGACGACAGAATAAATGAACCTGATCTAAACATGTTCAGAGCATTCACCTGTGACTCCCCTATTTCTAAGACATCCCATCAGGGGTGCTCAAACTTTGTGAGCTTGAGGAGCCTCATTTATTTTCAAAAAAAAAAATATCCTCAGACCTGGAGGGTAGCATGTCTATCTTGTAATTGCTAGGTTGCGGGTGTGATTTCTGCCCGGGGCGGATTTTATCCTAAACAGATACCTAAGGCTCGTTCTCGGAACGGCTGTGGCTTTCTCTTATCCTGTGTTCCTTCTCTACGATTTAGGGACGATAAGACCTTAATAGGTAGGTACCTACTGTTAGTTCCCTCTAATTTCCCCTTATCAAGCCTCTTAAAAAAAAAAACCCTTTATTAGAATTTTATTAAGAGGGCTGGGATGATAGTTAAATTCAGATCAAGTGGCCCACGGGTATCGGGTTGAAAACCCCTGCACTAGACCTAAATCTTAAACTAGATCCGTGTTTGGGGTCTAATGGGTTTAATGGTTGATACAGCTGATCAATTTGAGGTTCTCTAGCAGACGTGTTAAGAATCTTTCGTATTGGCGATGAATTGATGAGGTGACTTTTAATTTGGGTATGGTATCAAGCACATCAGAGAACAAATTATCAGATACTGGGTGAAAGTAAGGAACTTGGAAAAGTGGAACTCAGTTAGAAAAAGTTTAGTTGATTTGACCCAAACATTAGGCCTGCCGCACAAGCGTAATCGTGTGATGGCCCCTGAAAATCTAGACCTATGAAAATGATACAGACCTCTCATACTCTAGGACAGTGTTTCTTAATTGGTGTTCCGCGGAACCTAGGGGTTCCGCGAGCTGACGGCAAGGGTTCCGCGAGATATTTTGGAAAAATCATACACTAGATAAAATGCAGTTTCAAAACGACCATCTTAGACTAGGTATTTCATCTTATACAGCTTTTTTTAGAGGTTTGATAGAGGGAACTGTGGGGGTGGGGGGTGCAATCTTGAAAGTTCAGGGTTCCGCAAAGATGTTCACCTTTTGAAAAGGGTTCCGTGGGCCAAACTAATTAAGAAACACTGCTCTAGGAGGCCTATGTCAAGCGACTCCAGTGTGAGAGATCTCTATCATTTTCGATTTTTGTACAGGGCATCGCGTTACCCCGCGCTACTGATTCCAGCCGCTTTTATTCCAGCCGAGGTGTGGAACTTTATCCACAACATGCCTATCTAATTTCAAATTCGACCACAATAACAATAAATAAATGTAGGTATATATAATCGTCCCGAAAGCGAAGAGAGAAGGAAGACAGGATAGGAGAAAGCCAGCCGTTCCGAGAACGAACCTTATCCCATCAGGATAAAATCTGCCCCGGGCGGGAATCGAACCCGCGGCCTAGCGCTTACAAGGCAGACGCACTACCAGCTAAGCTAACTAGGCTGGCTCTATGGGTCCTTGAATAAGTAAAAGGTGAAGGTTGTGGGTCATGGTAAATATTATGCGAGTGAGGAAAAGTTTTCTCTCCCGCAGTCTCTGCAGCTGCACTCTGTGTATTTATGGTGATTTTAGCGATCAAAAATTGATCATATCTCAGGATCGGTTTAGATTTTCGCAAAATCCTTTCTTATTGCACACCTAGACCATAAAAGGAATATTCCTACCAAATTTCAGCTTTCTAGGTGTTGTGGTTCTAGAGATAGAGCGATCAGTGTGTGAAATGTGAATGAGTGAATGGATCTCGTTCTTATAATATAAGATTAGTACAGCCTACATAATAACCTTTGCTTCTGGAGTGGGACTTATCAGTCCTATGCGAGCAGTATAAATTAATAAGCACTATTATTATTTGGACTTTTTTTTTATCGTTCCGACTGAGCCACTGTATGACTGTACGTCCGAAGTCACTTCCAGTATGAAGCTCAGCCACGCATACATAACTTAAAACAGACAACCGTTAGCTTTGAGTAGATCATAACTCGAGTTCATGCAATGTACTCGCAGACATTGGTAAAATTATTCTGACGCTCAATGCCTCCATTCGTTTAATATATCATTAACTTTATTGAAATCCGGGTCTGTACCTCTGTACAGGGCCGTATTTAGAGGAACCCCCCCCCCCGACAAAATCCTAGATACAATGCGTTGGTATATTTGGCATCTCCACTACTTACTTTACTTTCTGTGTCCGGAAACAAACTTGAACATCAGATCTGGAAGTTCCAGAAATTGACAACGTGGATGGCTTTTTGGTTTGCTCTTGCATGAGGCATCTCCACTTCTTCTTCTTCTTCTTCTTCTTCTTCTTCTTCTTCTTCTTCTTCTTCTTCTTCTTCTTCTTCTTCTTCTTCTTCTTCTTCTTCTTCTTCTTTTTCTTCTTCTTCTTTTTCTTCTTCTTGTCTTCTTCTTCGCCTTTTCCCATGTTCAGATGGGGTTGGCGTTTGTCGTCGGCCTCTCAATCAGCTTTAGAGTGATCGCTTTGAGGCCAAATGGTTTTGGCTAACCATTTTCCGAGTGGGATGCCCTTCTCACTCAACCTTCGCTATTGATAGAGCGTGAGGAAATTTGGGCATCTCCACTAATATAACATACATAGGTACTCGTAATGTGGTTCAGTAGAGGTTTATTTTCCTTTCGGGAAACCGACCACTGACCAATGGAAAAGTTGCAACTCCCTTTGATTGATCAATTAAGAACATTGACGTATTCTTTCGTTTGTAGTTGCACACATTAGAGTTTCACCTCTGTTTCCAACATTACTTCTAAAAGGATAGTAATAGTAGGTACCTGACTATGAGTATAGGGTGCAAGTACCTTCCCCATCCGTGGCACAAGCTCCGGCTTTTACGGATGGGTAATTGGGTATACCATTTGTTAACAATTTATTTGATGAGAGAGTTGTTCTGAAAAATAAATAAATGGAAACTTATAAAATAAAACCTACCAATGGGTGCAAGGTAGGGCACTCACATTGCGTTGGTTCTGGTACGGTGCCAAAGTCATAATTACATATAATGAATGAAGCCATTGATTTCACTCTAGCTATAACTTTATTTCTTACTTTTACTGTATTTATTTCTTTATTTACACAACTTTAGTTGTAAGTACAAAAATTATACATAAGATACAGGGGGGGGGGAGGGGTTACATGTTTACAAGTTATAAACAACAAAAAATTACAGGGTTGTATACATAGAAAATTTCAGTCTGAAATCCCTATTTCCAGTGTCTTTTTTTTTTTTTTTTTTTTTTTTTTTTTTTTTTTTGCAGTTGGGGTATCTCCACAATGAGTCTATAGATATTCATTATGCAGGTACCTACTACCTACATTAATCAGTATAGGTGATACTTCAACATAAATAGGTCCCAGATAATTATTACTTACTTAGGTAATATTACTTACTTTACTACTTACACTGGCATCATTTATGTTAAATAAGGAACTATTAAATTATTTTACTAGGTATTTTCTAATGAGTATTACTCGTACTCTCCATGTCATGTGATTTAGTGATTTGAGGTCAAAATCTAGTGATTTTTGAAAGAAATGTAAATTTATTACAAAATTGCCCCTAAAGCTGAAAAAATAGGACATTTTTTTCTCAGAAACCTACAATTTTCGCCCCTTCAAATTAGTTTTACTGTACCTACCTATATGCCAGCGGCAGTGGCATGTTGTATGCAGTTATGCACCAGTCCCCGAAAGATCTCTGAAGTCCAAAGTTAGGCCCGCCACTCATACTCAGATCGTCTGACGGACTTTTTGAGCGTGAGTATGGCTGGTCTACAAAGGTATTTTCCCTCTACAAAGGTATTTCCCTTTACAAAGGTATTTTCCCTTTACCAAGGTATTTTCCTTTTACAAAGGTATTTTCCCTTTACAAAGGTGTTTTCCCTTTACAAAGGTATTTTCTCTTTACGAAGGTATTTTCCCTTTACAAAGGTATTTTCCCTTTACAAAGGTATTTTCTCTTTACAAAGGTATAGGTTTCTTCAAAAATTAAATTGATTGATTATTTTCCCTTTATAAAGGCATTTTCCCTTTACAAAGGTATTTTCTCTTTACAAAGGTATTTTCCCTTTACAAAGGTATTTTCCCTCGTGTCAAGCGAAGAGAGAAGGAAGACAGGATAGGAGAAAGCCAGCCGTTCCGAAAACGAACCTTAGCCGTTCAGGATAAAATCCGACCCGGGCGAGAATCGAACCCGCGGCCTAGCGCTTACAAGGCAGACGCACTTCTAAGCTAACTAGACTGGCGTACAGTAGTTAAAACCAGTTAAATGTTAGAAGGTTTCACGTGGTAGCTATAATTCACGCCAAAGTTAATGGTGTGGATCCAATCGTGAGTAAGAATGAAAATCATATAAATTTTATGGATGTGTTAGTTATGTGTTTTATGTACAGAAGATATACAATTTATGTACAGAATTTTATGTAGGTATACATTTGTGTTTTATGTATAAAACACCTAGATAGATACCTAAGCATCGATTTATGTATGGAGGACAATACGCGATATTCACACGTCCCAGATCACAATTTTTTAACCCTTTGATGATGACTGCTGATATCTGGGCTTGATTTGGAATCACCACTGATGTCCCCTTCAGATTGAATTCAATGCTGAAAGTATCTCCTTCACTAGGCTATGCATACCTAATTTTACCTATTTCTTATTTGTCCTTAATCTTTTTACTCTGGTAATACCGCTATGGGTCGCTACTTGATTGAAGTAGCTACTCGATTGTTCTCACGAAAGTCATGCCCGTGACTGCATCCGAAACTCCAAGTAAAGAGCCCAAAAAAATTTGACCCCAACCGGAACAAAGGGGAGTGAAAGCCTCGTACTCACTCGGTGACGAAGATTGCTTCAATGCAATCCATATAGACGCACCTAGACAAGATCTCTCGGCTGTCAAAGGGTTAATCCAGCGTTAACCTTTGCGTTTAATGTTGCTTCACCACAAGTACGACGAGGTGCAGTGGACAAAAAATTGCATATTTTATATGGAAAATTAACAATTGAAACATTGTGTTTTTTAATTCATTTTGAACAAGAAGTTGGTAGGTATTAACTAGGGAGGTAGGTATTAGAAGAATTACATAAATAGAATATAGACGCACCTAGACAAGATCTCTCGGCTATCAAAGGGTTAACCCAGCGTTAACCTTTGCGTTTAATGTTGCTTCACCACAAGTACGATGCTTAATACATGATTAAAATAATATCAGCTATGAATGGAGCGATCAAACTATAAACTGAATGGAAAAAAGAGCTTATTGAATGCACTCCCATTATTATTACTACCAGTATTAACCCATAAGAGCCGAACTTTGTCTGACTGGGGGACGTTAAACAGGGAGTAGACCAGCTTGGTCTGGCTGGGGGACTGTAAACAGGGAGTTAGGGCTGATTGAGAGGCTGACGAAAAACGCTGGCCCCGTATGTACACGGGAAAAGGCGAAGCAAAAGAAGAAGAAGAGGTCGAACTTCTTTTTCTTCCATTGGATCTTGCTATTTAACCGCTTCTAACTCCGGACCGGTACTGAGTAAGTATGTCAAATAATATTGAAAATAGTAGGAAATTTTGTCTTCTAACTAACGGACAAATCCCCGATGCACTCTGACGTGGAGCGACTGAGATATTAGCGAAAAAGAGAGAAGGGTTTGGTCAAGTTTGGTGTGACTTGTAGGCCTAGGCTCTTATGGGTTAATACTATTACTATCACAATCAGTATTACTAGTATTACTATTACTATTACTTATTACTATTAGGCGTGGCCAGAGTCTGTGTGAGGTTCCCAAGAGGATATAGATACCCCTAACTGACCAATCTGACCATCCCCAATATTAAAAGGTTAAGGTGCAATGCACACTGGACAAACACGTTTCGTAAAGAGCATTTCTGCAGTTGTGCACTGCTCTGTGATAGATATTGATTTGATAGAGGAACAAGGAAGTGCAACAATGGATATATTTCGTTTTCAGTAAAATCGAAGGGAGAAAGTCTTTTTTTTTAAGATTTTTTCGCAAACTCTGGGCGGTTGGGAGTTGGTCATTTGAGTCCAAGTCACGTCGAAAATTTATCGAGGTGTTAATCGGGGAACGACATTTTGTATTAAGCGTTTGAAAAATAAAGCAATTTTTAAACATAAAACCATTTAAAAATGATTAACACATTTAGAATTCCTTGTGATTGAGTAAACTTTTATAAACGTTTGTCTGGTTTTAGATGCCATTACTTCCATGAGACCTTTACAGTTTTCTACTTGTCTGTTTCGCTCTACGAGTCTTCGTCATCAAACCCAAGTTCCAAGCTTTATGGAACATCTGTTTTCAAGTTCATAGAAAATATCATGTAGAAAATAAAAAATCATAAAAATATCATTACTCTTATAGTTATTTTGTATCATGGACAAAAGTCAGTGTCGTACCTGTTATGTCTTGGAAGTTGGATGTCACTGAAATCATCAAAAACCTCAGGATATTGAAGAAAAAAATTCAAATTGAAAAGGAGGGGAAACGAGCTTATATGGAGGACAATACGCGATATTCACACGTCCCAGATCATAACTTTTTAACCCTTTGATGATGACTGCTGATATCTGGGCTTGATTTGTAATCACCACTGATGTCCCCTTCAGATTGAATTCAATGCTGAAAGTATCTCCTTCACTAGGCTATACAACAGTCAACAGTATACATACCTAATTTTACCTATTTCTTATTTGTCCTTGATCTTTTTACCCTGGTAATACCGCTGTGGGTCGCTACTTGATTGAAGTACCTACTTGATTGTTCTCACAAAAGTCATAGACTCTTGAGTGGAAGGTAACCACTAGGCGAGGTTAACGCCGGAGGCGTTTTCTACCACCTAACCCTTAGAGCTCCATTATTATGCGGTCAAAATCTCAAATAAATGAGGATAAAATTCCATGCCTCGGCTGGGATCGAACCCACGCCCTCCTGTTTACCAGGCGAGCGTCTTGACCACTACGCTACCGAGGCAGGTATGGTTAAATAATAAATAATATCTCCGGAACGGTATGAGCTAGAGACTTGAAATTTGGTATGCAGTTCACAAATGTGACAAGGATGCAGTTGCAGTTCACTCTATCACCAGGCGAGCGTCTTGACCACTACGCTACCGAGGCAGGTTAACACATTTAGAATTCCTTATGATTGAGTAAACTTTTATAAACGTTTGTCTGGTTTTAGATTCCATTACTTCCATGAGACCTTTACAGTTTTCTACTTGTCTGTTGCACTCTACGAGTCTTCGTCATCAGACCAAGTTCCAAGCTTTATGGAACATCTGTTTTCAAGTTCATAGAAAATATCATGTAGAAAATAAATAATCATAAAAATATCATTACTCTTATAGTTATTTTGTATCATGGACAAAAGTCAGTGTCGTATACCTATTATGCCTTGGAAGTCACTGAAATCATCAAAAACCTCAGGATATTGAAGAAAAAATTCAAATTGAAAAAGAGAGAAAACACATAACAAGCTCCAGAAGAGGGGAAACTCGGAAAGGAATCTAGAGCTCCAGACTACCTACTCCAGCTCCAGAGCATTAAAGTAGCCATACAGTATCAGCTTTTACTCAACGATATCCTTTAGGAATTCCTCGACTAAGTATAGGCGTCCACAACGGAGTCTCGACCCTCGAACACAGCCTAGTACCGACCCTAGAGAAAACAAACCATGCTATTGAATAGAAGATCAGCTTTTACTCAACGATATCCTTTAGGAATTCCTCGACTAAGTATAGGCGTCCACAACGGAGTCTCGACCCTCGAACACAGCCTATTATAGTACCGACCATAGAGAAAACAAACCATGCTAATGAATGGAAGTAGAAGTGTCCTAAACGGAGCCTTGACCAGGTACCAACCCTCGCAGGAAAGTCAAGAAATTGAGCTGAGTATTTTTTCTGCGATGGTCCCTGGTCTACAGAAAAGCTTGATTTGGTTAGCCGCGCCATTAGATTTGCCAATGAATTTCTTGAATGTTTCTTTTGATAGTCCATAAAAATGAATGAATAAATAAATAGACGTGTGTAGTATTACCTATGCATACCTATTAAATAAATAAATGGCAGCCTCCATTGTCGAGCGGGTATTACACTACGCTGATACACCAAAGGTTCCGGTCCCCAATTCCCGACGGTCAGAAGTAAAAAAAAAACTCCTAAAAAATGTGTTTTGTAGTTTTGTGTGCTTACAGCAATTTAGAAACGAAAAGCTTGATTTGGTTAGCCGCGCCATTAGATTTGCCAATGAATTTCTTGAATGTTTCTTTTGATAGTCCATAAAAATGAATGAATGAATGAATGAATAAATAAATAGACGTGTGTAGTATGTACCTATGCATACCTATTAAATAAATAAATGGCAGCCTCCATTGTCGAGCGGGTATCACACTACGCTGATACACCAAAGGTTCCGGTCCCGACCTAAAAAAATGTGTTTTGTAGTTTTGTGTGCTTACAGCAATTTAGAAAATGCTGACTCAGAGCTGACGGCTGGCAGATTATAGCGGGAGGGTATGGTTATGGGTCACAGCAATTTGTGAACAGACTAGGTAGGTCCTGTTTACACACGCCGGGATTTTTGGAACGATATTTTGTCTCACTGATATTTTGCCACAATTGTATGTATGTCTGCCACAATTGTATGATACCTACAATTTCATAGTGGCACGAACGCAAAGGCTCACAAAGCCTGGGCTTAGAAGCTCACGAAAGTTTGGTTAGATAACTTGTACCACTTTTGGTTACTGTAGAATTCTAAATAAAAAGCCTCATTTCTGATTTATTTTTTGCGCCCAATCAGACTATCGTCCCTTTTTTCTGAGTGATTATCGGGCGTTTTCTCTGCGTGACAGTCGGGCCTTTTGTCAGCTCCCATGGCGTAGTGGTCACTGCAGCCACAATTGTATGATACCTACAATTTTATAGTGGCACGAACGCAAAGGCTCACAAAGCCTGGGCTTAGAAGCTCACGAAAGTTTGGTTGATTGAATCTGAAGAGCTCTCTCTTTAGGTCTTTCGTTCAATCATAAGTTCAAGAATCTTACCATCCGCATCCTAATATCTACATAGTTTCCCTCAGCTTACATTCATCAATAATTTTTAAACAGTTCTATGATTTCGTGAAATGGTTTAGTAAGGGAAATAGAACGTAATTTCCACCAAAATTTAATGATCTCAACCTTAGGTAAGTACGTGGTCATTTTTTCTAACCACCAGAAAATCTGAAGCTCACTCATTTTTCCTAAAGATCCGGGGAATTCTTTCATTTTCATTCAATGCTAGTAGGGCGACGCGCGACTTGCGGTAATAGAAGTGACGCCTTGAGATGGGGAACTAAGAACGGACTAATCTTACCTAGTCTGGCCTTATGCAAGAGGATAACAATAGTGCTTATTTATGATACTCGAGGGCTAATGAGTATATCAGAACTTGATATCAGTTCCGAGATGAAAAACTCAGTTCCAGGGCTTCACTTGCCTGTGTGGTAACGCTATCAACTATACCATTATCGTCACCGTAAATACAAAATCGTCTTCTCTTCTCCTTCTTCTTCGCCAAACCTACATGGCTTAGGAGGTTTTTTTTATTTACATATTTATGATTTTTAATGGATTTCTCTATGATTTTCCCTCCATTAAAAAGGAGAAGGAAAAATGGCAGTTAATACCGTTCGATATGTATGTATCTACCTACAGAGTTACCTATACAGAAAACCAATGTGCTTTTTTCTCTTTTTTATTGTTTCTTTAAAATTGATCCCAAGGACAAGATAAACCAAGCTTAGGAGGTCGTATGCCTGCCTTGCAAGCGCCAAGTCGCAGATTTCCGCTCGGGGCGAACTTCATCCTAAACAGATACCTATCCGGTATACCAGATCCGGTATACCGGATCCCTTGCAAGCGCCAAGTCGCAGATTTCCGCTCGGGGCGAACTTCATCCTAAACAGATACCTATCCGGTCACCGGATCCGGTATACCGGGTCACCGGATCCGGTATACCGGATTGTGAGTGGCCGCCTTAAGGAATGGCAATCTCAGAATCTCTAGCTTTCTCCTATCCTGTCTTCCTTTTCTGTTTAGTTCGGGACGGAGATCATCTCCGTTGTTCTCTCTATCAAACCCCCTCCTCTTACTCCTTCTTCTTCTTCCTCCTCTCCTCCTTTTTCTCTTTCTCCTATCCTGTCTTCCTTTTCTGTTTAGTTCGGGACGGAGATCATCTCCGTTGTTGCAGTTCACTCTATCAAAACCCCCTCCTCTTACTCCTTCTTCTTCTTCTTCTTCTTCTTCTTCTTCTTCTTCTTCTTCTTCTTCTTTTTCTTCCTTTTCTTCTTCTTTTTCTTCTTCTTCTTCTTTTTCTTCTTCCTCTTCTTATTCTTCCTCTCCTCCTTTTTCTCCTTCCTCTTCTTCTTCTTCTGTCATACGACCCTTTTTCTCCTTCTTCTTCCTCTCCTCCTTTTTCTCCTTCCTCTTCTTCTTCTGTCATACGACAAAATCGATAAACAAGTAAATTACTTATTCTTTTCAAGATCATCTTCTCGTCCTTCTCCTTCTCCTGCCTCTTTTTAGCGATGAAACATCTCCCAACGCTGTCTTCTGTATGTGGGTGGTCGACCGGAAAGGCCGTCCATCATTCACAACCCCCGACCCTCAAATTGAAGCCAAAAACTCGAGGAAAGCTCTCCGAAGGGGGAAGCTGTCCAAAGAAGGGGCAATCCATCACCATCGAAGAACAGCAGCAACTTTGGCACACATATCACGGCCCGCCTCCTTTGGATGCAAAAAGCCACAGCGAATTTTATTGTTCCTTGCTGTACTTCGAATAAGTTATAATGGCATAATATATGGGTTCTTATTTATGTAATTCGCAAGGTTCTTGTAATATATGGTTCTTATTTTATGTAATTCGTAAGATAAATTCGTTATAAGTATCGTTATAACAAAACATATTGTATGTTTCGTTCACTTGCGAATAATGTGTTTGAAAAGCTTGACAGCAGCAACTTTGGCACACATATCACGGCCCGCCTCCTTTGGATGCAAAAAGCCACAGCGAATTTTATTGTTCCTTGCTGTACTTCAAATAAGTTATAATGGCATAATATATGGGTTCTTATTTATGTAATTCGCAAGGTTCTTGTAATATATGGTTCTTATTTTTTATGTAATTCGTAAGATAAATTCAGAAATAAAGGATGAATGATACATCATATGGATCCCTAAAAGAAGACAACTTGATAATATGCATCAAGCTGCTAATCAAATTAGTAATAAGTATTAGTGAAAGAATTGAAACATCACACCACGCCAGTCGGATCGGTTTAACAGATAGATTATTATTTTTTTGTTCCAATAACAGATTTGACAAATTGTCACTCATTTATCCACCCACCAAGACCTTTATGAGGCCCAGCATGGATCTGTGACTACAGGATGGATCAAAGAAGATCCCAAGTACCTCGAGCAATCATCGGGGTATGAAACTCTTGCTTTACTCCTTTACTTCTCTGAATAGTTCAGGAAGATAGTAAGTAGATCCAAGGATTGGCAGAACGATTTTCATGTTTACCCACTCTTGTACCTTGTACGCTCTGTGACTACAGGATGGATCAAAGAAGATCCCAAGTACCTCGAGCAATCATCGGGGTATGAAACTCTTGCTTTACTCCTTTACTTCTATGAATAGTTCAGGAAGATAGTAAGTAGCTCCAAGGATTGGCAGAACGATTTTCATGTTTACCCACTCTTGTACGAAAATTTCAAGAGCCCGTATGTTCTAAAGCTAAAGGTACTATGTAGTAGTATGTACTTTGATAACAGCAATGATGTTTTTCCTTAGGTTATTTCATTTATTGGTTCATCCTGTAGTTAGAAGAAGAACAATAGTTCAACATCGTGTTTTACAAGTTTGACAACGGCCATTCGTCACTTTGGAAGAAGGAAAAAAAAAAACAAGCTGAGTGTAAGTGTTTCGAACATTCTTCATGTGTGCTGAGAAAGTCATGATACTCATGATATGCTCCTGTAGTTAGAAGAAGAACAATAGTTCAACATCGTGTTTTACAAGTTTGACAACGGCCATTCGTCACTTTGGAAGAAGGAAAAAAACAAGCTGAGTGTAAGTGTTTCGAACATTCTTCATGTGTGCTGAGAAAGTCATGATACTCATGATATGTGCCGTATTATAAGTTCATGTTTTATAGTGCCCCATTTGTCAAATTTACTCTCATTTGTTCATTCGTCGATTGTTCTGTTTTGTCTAACGTCTTCATTTCATTCTCAATAACTTGAAATGATGAATCACATTCTTTGAATAATTTTATTCCATGTTCATTCACAGGGTCGTATTATAAGTTCATGTTTTATAGTGCCCCATTTGTCAAATTTACTCTCATTTGTTCATTCGTCGATTGTTCTGTTTTGTCTAACGTTAACGTCTTCATTTCATTCTCAATAACTTGAAATGATAAATCACATTCTTTGAATAATTTTATTCCATGTTCATTCACAGGGGTGATTTGACCACAAAACGAACCTAATAGACCTTTTCAAGCAGCCCTGAAGAATAGGTTTCAACAGCTTCTGGTGTTACCTCTTATACTTATAGGTTTGGAGGAATTCCTTAAAGTGTGCCTATTAGATCGTGACTTTAAGACAATACTTCCCAACGCGACGTTGCGTCGTATTGTGTATCACATTATCAATAAACATACCTATATAGACCTTTTCAAGCAGCCCTGAAGAATAGGTTTCAACAGCTTCTGGTGTTACCTCTTATACTTATAGGTTTGGAGGAATTCCTTAACCTTAAAGTGTGCCTATTAGATCGTGACTTTAAGACAATACTTCCCAACGCGACGTTGCGTCGCGTCGTATTATGTATCACATTATCAATAAACATACCTACCTATCATCATACCGAACCAAGTACCAAGAGTTCAGTCAAATTTGAGATTTTACTCAAAGTTGAAAATTAAAATAATTACCTACCTTTGTATGAACTCTCATGTACCTAAATGATGAAATATTTCATATAAGTACTAAGTACCTTAGTAGCATTATTTCACCTTTCAATAGTGCAAGTCCATCTGGTAGTCGCCGTTTTCTTTTACATTATGGACCTCTGTCTCGCTATAGGCACTTAGATAATATTAGCCTATATTGAAGTTCCAGTTAAGAAAGACCTGGATATCGAATTTCTAGAGTTTCTTGTTTACCTTATCACTGGTACATACCTACCTATCATCATACCGAACCAAGTACCAAGAGTTCAGTCAAATTTGAGATTTTACTCAAAGTTGAAAATTAAAATAATTACTTTTGTATGAACTCTCATGTAAATGATGAAATATTTCATATAAGTACATACCTACTCACAAAATATGAAGAGATGAAGATGCAGTCTGTTATTAAAGCGGCTTCAATTGTTTCCAAGAATACCTGGGGCGAAATCTCTTGGGTTGCTACCCAGTGTGTCATCACAATATATTTACAACCCAATTATCGGATTGATTTCTCTCTTGTTTGTATCTATTATGGTTACCTATTTCGTTTGATCCTTTTGGAACCGTTTTGCGGGTTTCTCTGAACGTGTGTTATGTATTAAAATGTTTGTGGGTGGGTACACGATAAAGTATAGTATGTAATAAAATTCCACTTATGAGTACAAAGGTATCTCATATTCCTTTCTTGTTGACATAATATTCTTCAAAGACTATCTAGATAAATGATTAGTGATTACACATTCCTCCAACAATCGTCTGTGTTTCTATAAAAATTTACTGTTTTTTACGTGACTCTACAATCATTATGGTTATTTCGTTTGATCCTTTTGGAACCGTTTTGCGGGTTTCCCTGAACGTGTGTTATGTATTAAAATGTTTGTGGGTGGGTATGTAATAAAATTCCACTTATGAGTACAAAGGTATCTCATATTCCTTTCTTGTTGTCATATTATTCTTCAAAGACTTCATTGTCAGAGTAGATCCTCGTTTGAATCCATGTAGATATCCACTAGCTCTATTATGTGTAGGTATTATTATCCTTGATATGAAGGGCAAAATGAAAATTTGATACACATTATATGAGTTCGTTGGCTATTGGGAATAAAAAACGACAGGTAATTACAATACCAGCTGGCAATTTTATTATTACTAAACAATTTCATTATTTCTTATAGTTGCTTTTGTTATTTATTTTGTCAGGTAAATGTGTGGCTGCGGTTGCATGCACAATATTTTCTCCATGCTGGTGACAAAATCAACGGCTATGACGAAAATTAAAATAATAATCATTATGATGTGGTCATTATGTTTTGTGGAGTGGGAAGAACCAATGGTCAAATGAGAAACAAATATGAAATTAAAAATCACATTATTGTTTTGTGTGATGCAATAGTCATTATGTTTTGTGGAGTGGGAAGAACCAATGGTCAAATGAGAAACAAATATGAAATTAAAAATCACATTATTGTTTTGTGTGATGTAATAATTTATTGTCAGTGATGTGATTAACATGGGGACACAATGTTATACATAGATGATAAATGTAGGTACTCCTATTAGGTGTAAAATATAATCCCCGCATGTCATTATACCAACGTAGCATACCTAGTCCAAAGTCTTCCTGTTTCAAAACTTTGCAAATCGAAAAGTTCAGATAATTATTATTCCAGATTTTCCCGTTGCAATGTCTCGCCTTTATTTCTTTCAACACTCTTCCCTCAAGTTTTCGGTGTTACCTAGTGAAACAAAATGCATACATTTTGCACACTGCATAGAAAGCTCATATTTCAGAAGCCCGTTTGTCCTAATTTGTGGAAATGGAACCAATGTATAATTAATAGGTTATTACCCTCCGGCTGATGGGGACGAGAACACTACCTACCTATCATCATACCGAACCAAGTACCAAGAGTTCAGTCAAATTTGAGATTTTACTCAAAGTTGAAAATTAAAATAATTACCTTTGTATGAACTCTCATGTAAATGATGAAATATTTCATATAAGTATATACATACCTAGATACCTACTCACAAAATATGAAGAGATGAAGAGAAATAATCAGAGAACAAAGTAAACATTCCTCAATGCCTCATCCATACCGACATAAAATCTCTGTTGAAGTCAAATATCATGTAGATATAGGTACGGTACAAATAATAGTAATGAAAATCTAATTTGAAGGAAGAAATACGAGTAAGTATTCATCTAATGGACAAAGAGACAAACTTATTTCCGAAAGAATACATAGATATCTATTAAGTATATTTAGGTATATGTACGAGTATTATACCGAAACAGGATATCAAGGCAGAATAAATTGGCTTTTTGGTTTTCTGGACAAAATTTGCACCACCTCTTTCGTGTTCCTGGCAAAAAGACCTTTAATTTGATATATATAGGTCGACCAGGTTTGGATAAGTCCTTCTATGGGAACAGACACACAGACAGACAGACGACACCGAAGCGAATATAATAGTCCGTCCCTATACCTTTTATTACTTATTACTATTGTAATTTAATAGAGGAAGGACGGACTAAAAATCGAATCTATATTTAATATATCTACCTATATAAGTATTTTGTTCATTGGAGGTGAAGTACGTACCTACATAGGTTTCTGTTTATAAAGTTGATAGTAAATTAGGTATCATCTGTAGGTAAATATCAGCTGTATCATTGGTACTTTATCTGTAATTCTGTACTCACATTCTAGGCTCTAGCATTCTTCAAATATTACTCGGAGAAGTACAGGTATCTTTGAGCTAAGAGTACCTAGTACCGAGATTTCAAATTTAATCCCAGAGCATTATCAAAACGAAATTGATGGAGATAATTGGTACAGGCGGCATTGTGTAGACAGAAGCTGAGAATAATTCAAAGCTAAACAATACTTATAGCTGGTTGTGCCTTATCCGTTGACCCTTTCCTACGTTGCTTCCTGCAACCATAAATATAACAGACCTTTGTATTGGAGAACTATCTATTCCAGTGATTCCCAAATGAACGCTCCGCTGCCCCTTTACTGTATTTTATATGATCTTCCCGGGGGTCTTAAAGTCCTTCCCGGCCCCCTCGGGGTACCGTGGACCCTAGTTTGGGAATCACTGATCTATTCCATGAAGAAGTTCGCACTTTACATTTGACACTTTGCAGTAGTCATGATGTAATATTATAGTTATAGAGGAGAACATTGGAGAGAGATGCAGTGAACAACAGATTTGAGTGGAGGAGGATATATAGTTGAGGAGGTAAAGCCCCACCCCGGACTGTAGTGCCACTTGGTAAGGTAAGGGTAAGAGAAGAACATTGAAGAGTTTTTAGAGAGATCCAACTCGATAGATCGTTTTTACGTTAAAACGCTTGCGAAATGCGAAGCGCAAAGTACGAAGCTGCTTTCAGGAAGAGGCTCTCTAGGTCTTACGAGTAAATAATGTAAATATACATAAATACCTACTATTGTTATGGTAATAGATAGAACTACGGTAGGTACTATTTTTCTATTAGATAATAAACTATCACACGGTTTGTTTCAAACCAGGATGAGCATTGACCATTATCAGTATCAAAAATCCCTAGACGTCAATATTCGAGAGCAGTGTAGAAAATTCTCACCACTACAGTCTACAGCTATCTCGAATAAATTGAGCTCTAGTAAATATGTGTATACAGGATGGAGAAGAAAAGAATTTTAATGAATTTTTTGATTTGGCAAAGGACAAGTGCCAAATCTTGATTGACAAATCCAACTCTGTCACAGAGAAAAACAGGGGATGCGGATAGCAGAAATCCCATAACAAGTTTTCATCCTGTTGAGATGAGACTGAAAAGTCTCTTTGCCACAGAAGTTCAAATGAAGTCCTTGAGGGTTTAGGTAAAATTTGCCATGTTATGGCAACTTTTACAGTACAGTTCTCAAAAATGGCTGCCAATAAAATACAAAACTTGGTCTACACGTCTACACCCCACATCATTGTGACTCCCATTCCCATATGACCAGACTGACTTGCTGATGAGTCTGATGACCCATCCTGTAAGAATCATAAGAAAGCCACCAAGTTTCCGTTCTCACCGAGATAAAAACAAATCAACCACACAGAAAACTGATTTGTGAAAAGCGAGTGAAAAAATTGAAATAATCTTCATGAAAAAAAGTTATGAGACTACTTCTCGCGGATAGGAATTAACCCGTTCCAGAGCAAAGGCCATTTCCGTTTCACTCGATTTACAGCTGAAAAGTCAGTGATTATAATTGCTAATTTATTATAACCCCTACAGCCCCTTCGAACGTGTCAACTACCTATTCGCAGCTTAATGATCGTTGTCTTCTACTGTTTTTACTGACCCCCTGTTCCCGAGAAAACACCTTCTTCAGGTAACTTTTCAGAGATTCTGTATGTCACATCTGAACTCGCGAAATCCCAGTATAAATTTCCAAGAAAAGTTTAAGAAAGCGGTTGATCCGATGACTTGCGGTTAAACAACGAGTTGACGCTAATAAAATGTGAATAATATGAAAAGTATGTAAACTTATTGCGGTAACATTATCCTAAAGCAGGTAGCTACTTGGGGAAAAAATTAATTTTCTAACCACCAGAAAATCTGAAGCTCACTCATTTTTCCTAAAGATCCGGGGAATTCTTTCATTTTCATTCAATGCTAGTAGGTATTATAGAGGTAGGATCTACCTAATCCGTGTAACCCATTTGGTGTACCTCTAGACTTCTCAAAAATATTTGCCTGCCAAAATGACAGTAAATGCAAGGAAAAGAGTTTATTTTTTCTCATAAATCACATAGGTATGCCGAGAAAAGCTTTCTAACGCTGATAATTAAATTTATTAAAACGTTTATTTTTCACATACGAACTTGCAAACATGTCGCATAAGAAACGAACATTTTTTAGACTTATTAATATTTTTGTATGAGCTTTGAAAATTTATATTTTATTAAAGTCAAGTAAAGATATTTTTACTTATAGGTAGGTACCTCCCATACTCCTATCTCAATTTAGCAAAAAGGATAAAATATTAATAAACTTTTAATTAAAAATAAAATGTCATTCTAGGTAGATATAGTGTCTAAAGTTATATTGTAATGCATAAAGAACTTTACTTTAAAGACAAGGTCTCAATGTTTGGTAAAAAAAAAAAAAAAATCTGGTGTGAACATCACACGACTTTCCTTATCCTATTGAATAAGCAAAAAGGATAAAATATTAATAAACTTTTAATTAAAAATAAAATGTCATTCTAGGTAGATATAGTGTCTAAAGTTATATTGTAATGTAAAAAGAACTTTACTTATAAAGACAAGGTCTCAATGTTAGGTAAAAAATAAAATTTACGAAGAAGCTGAAAATGCGTGTGATTGTTATTTTGTAGTTTTGGCACATCCACCATTAATTCGTAATTTTCTTTTTCCAGACAATTTGGTAGGCAATCTACATATCTAATGGGCACATCATGCAGGTATGTAACTATGTAGGAGTATGAATAATTAGAAACTTCTATCATTACCTACATAATATTATGCCTAGTAATTTTGGCACATTCAACTCCTCACATATCCCAGCTCTCTCACAATAATTCTCTCTTGTCGTTATAACATGTTTCATGTTATACCTAGGTAGGTACATACCTAAAAAATCTGTTCGTAGATAAAAATGAGCGAAATTTTCTAATTTCAACTGCTCGCCACTCTTGGCAAGTGTCAAAAATGTATAGAAAACAAAACATTGGGAGCGTGTATATTGTGACAACCAATGGCAACGGATTCGACATGGGGAAAAATGAGGCAAAACTTCATCCCAATCCAGAAACTCCCGCGATGGGAAGGGGAAGGATATTGTTTGGGCCAAGTGAAAATATTAATTAATACTTACCATGTCATAATTATGCACCATTTTGGAAAAAGTACAAAGGAGAAATCCTGAGATTTTTAGCAATATTTATAACAAAGCTGAACCTTCATTATCTAGTAGTCTGGATAATCTGAATACCTATAGGTATGTACATAGCTTCCTATAACTCAGAACAAGTGAATTTTTGATTTCATTTCCAACTTCTCAGGAAGTCAGTCGAGAGGTAAAATGAAGAAGTCAATGAATTCTCAAATGATCGAACACCATAAAATAACGATATTCATGATCATAATAATATCGAAATCAACCAATCAGAAATATGATATTGATGAAAAAACTATCAAGGTACCTACCTCTGGTAGAGTAGGTAGTAGGTATAGAACTCTGTTCTGCTTGATTCATTAAAATAATGGTGAGAAAACAGAGAAGTGTTATGGATATATGGAGTTACGACGATTCACGTTTTCCATTATAGAAAAAAAGTAGAATTATCTGAGTGTAGAATTATAATAACGAGTGAAGAGCTACCGAATAATACCATTGGTAATGTTCAATATTATCTACAGGGTGGAGAGGAAAAATAAAATAAATACTTGAATATTGAAGGAAAAGTAGACCTCTCCTTCTTCTATTGGCTGAGTTGATCGTGTGATAATGGGAATGCAAATTGAGGAAGACCTACCTGATATGAAATTGCATCTAAGTGTACCTAATTTTAGTAGAATCAAAATAAAACAATAAATTAGTCCTAATGATATTAAACAAAAAACTAACATATGAAAGCCCAAGAGCAAAAATTAGGACTTTCCCTATTGGCCCCAGAAAGGTCAAAATCTTCAAAAATGTTGTTGTTGTTGTTGTTGTTTAAAAAGGTCACTGTACTCACTGTTCTAGGTTTAGGTTTCTTTGTCTTGAAGTTTTTCTAATCCTTCTTTCCATATTCTACAGAAGTAATTACTTATAAATCTATGGCTATATTGACTATAATTCTTCTTTGGCTGTAATACTTCCGTTCAGTCTATCCCCCAAAAGGGATTCGGTAACGAAAGGATTTCCAATACCTTTCTAACCAGGAATTATCATTTCTAATCAAATACAAGTAGGCATCTAAGAAAGCAACGTAGGAAAGGGTCAACGGATAAGGCACAACTAGCTATAAGTCACCGCCATTCACGATCAGTTTTAACTGACAGTTCAAACTGTCAGTTAAAACTGATCGTGAATGGCTGGCCTAATATTCTTCAAAGACCTACACAATGCCGCCTGTACCAATTATCTCCATCAATTTCGTTTTGATAATGCTCTGGGATTAAATTTGAAATCTCGGTACTAGGTACTCTTAGCTCAAAGATACCTGTACTTCTCCGAGTAATATTTGAAGAATGCCAGAGCCTAGAATGTGAGTACGGAATTACAGGTAAGGTACCAATGATACAGCTGATATTTACCTACAGATGATATACCTACTTTACTTCAACACATGTAGGTATCAACTTTATAAACAGAAACCTAGATGTAGGTACGTACTTCACCTCCAATGAACAAAATACTTATAGGTAGATATATTAAATATAGATTCGATTTTTAGTCCGTCCTTCCTTTATTAAATTACAATAGTAATAATTAAAGGTATAGGGACGGACTATTATATTCGCTTCAGTGTCGTCTGTCTGTCTGTCTGTGTGTCTGTTCCCATAGGAACACCAAAGAGGTGGTTCAAATTTTGTCCAGAAAACCAAAAAGCTAATTTATTCTGCCTTGACATCCTGTTTCGGTATAATACTACTCGTACATATACCTAAATATACTTAATGGATATCTATGTATTCTTTCGGAAATAAATTTTTATCGTACCTACATTTTCGTATATGTTTTGTCCATTAGATGGATACTTACTCCAAGGATTAGAAAAACTTCAAGACAAAGAAACCTAAACCTAGAACAGTGAGTACAGTGACCTTTTTAAACAACAACAACAACAACAACATTTTTGAAGATTAACAACAACAACAACAACAACAACAACAACAACAACAACAACAACAACATCTTTGAAGATTTTGACCTTTCTGGGGCCAATAGGGAAAGTCCTAAATTTTGCTCTTGGGCTTTCATATGTTAGTTATTTGTTTAATATCATTAGGACTAATTATTGTTTTATTTTGATTCTACTAAAATTAGGTACACTTAGATGCAATTTCATATCAGGTAGGTCTTCCTCAATTTGCATCCCCATTATCACACGATCAACTCAGCCAATAGAAGAAGGAGAGGTCTACTTTTCCTTCAATATTCAAGTACAAGGATTAGAAAAACTTCAAGACAAAGAAACCTAAACCTAGAACAGTGAGTACAGTGACCTTTTTAAACAACAACAACAACAACAACAACAACAACAACAACAACAACAACAACAACAACATCTTTGAAGATTTTGACCTTTCTGGGGCCAATAGGGAAAGTCCTAAATTTTGCTCTTGGGCTTTCATATGTTAGTTATTTGTTTAATATCATTAGGACTAATTATTGTTTTATTTTGATTCTACTAAAATTAGGTACACTTAGATGCAATTTCATATCAGGTAGGTCTTCCTCAATTTGCATTCCCATTTTCACACGATCAACTCAGCCAATAGAAGAAGGAGAGGTCTACTTTTCCTTCAATATTCAAGTATTTATTTTAGAAGATTTTGTTGACCTTTCTGGGGCCAATAGGGAAAGTCCTAATTTTTGCTCTTGGGCTTTCATATGTTAGTTTTTTGTTTAATATCATTAGGACTAATTTATTGTTTTATTTTGATTCTACTAAAATTAGGTACACTTAGATGCAATTTCATATCAGGTAGGTCTTCCTCAATTTGCATTCCCATTATCACACGATCAACTCAGCCAATAGAAGAAGGAGAGGTCTACTTTTCCTTCGATATTCAAGTATTTATTTTATTTTTTCCTCTCCACCCTGTAGATAATATTGAACATTACCAATGGTATTATTCGGTAGCTCTTCACTCGTTATTATAATTCTACACTCAGATAATTCTACTTTTTTTCTATAATGGAAAACGTGAATCGTCGTAACTCCATATATCCATAACACTTCTCTGTTTTCTCACCATTATTTTAATGAATCAAGCAGAACAGAGTTCTATACCTACTACCTACTCTACCAGAGGTAGGTACCTTGATAGTTTTTTCATCAATATCATATTTCTGATTGGTTGATTTCGATATTATTATGATCATGAATATCGTTATTTTATGGTGTTCGATCATTTGAGAATTCATTGACTTCTTCATTTTACCTCTCGACTGACTTCCTGAGAAGTTGGAAATGAAATCAAAAATTCACTTGTTCTGAGTTATAGGAAGCTATGTACATACCTATAGGTATTCAGATTATCCAGACTACTAGATAATGAAGGTTCAGCTTTGTTATAAATATTGCTAAAAAATCTCAGGATTTCTCCTTTGTACTTTTTCCAAAATGGTGCATAATTACATATTAGGGTGTTCTATTAGGTATACTATAGTCAATTTTGGTGAATTTTTGTCCATTTTATTCTTCCCCGTTCAGTCTTATCATCCTTCGTTATTTTATGGTGTTCGATCATTTGAGAATTCATTGACTTCTTCATTTTACCTCTCGACTGACTTCCTGAGAAGTTGGAAATGAAACAAAAATTCACTTGTTCTGAGTTATAGGAAGCTATGTACATAGTACATACCTATAGGTATTCAGATTATACAGACTACTAGATAATGAAGGTTCAGCTTTGTTATAAATATTGCTAAAAATCTCAGGATTTCTCCTTTGTACTTTTTCCAAAATGGTACATATTTACATATATTAGGGTGTTCTATTATTAGGTATACTATAGTCAATTTTGGTGAATTTTTGTCCATTTTATTCTTCCCCGTTCAGTCTTATCATCCTAGTATAAGGTAATAAAGCCTGTTCCCAAAGCAAAGAATGAAGATGCCCAAATATTATACCGTGCATTGGTGTTGAATTTGCTGAAATCAATCAGCAGCTCATCAGCTTAGCCATAACTCCGTAGGGAGATTTTAACAAGTGGTTAAGTTTAACCAAGCATTAACAAAAAAGAATCTTCAAGTAGGTATTACGCTCCTATATATGAAACAAAAGAGGAAAAACTATGACTGAAATGTAGGTACAGACTACAGATAAGCAAAGAATGAAGATGCCCAAATATTATACCGTGCATTGGTGTTGAATTTGCTGAAATCAATCAGCAGCTCATCAGCTTAGCCATACCTCCGTAGGGAGATTTTAACAAGTGGTTAAGTTTAACCAAGCATTAACAAAAAAGAATCTTCAAGTACCTATTACGCTCCTATAAATGAAACAAAAGAGGAAAAACTATCACTGAAATGTAACTTATAGGTAGGTACCTCCCATACTCCTATCTCAATTTAGCAAAAAGGATAAAATATTAATAAACTTTTAATTAAAAATAAAATGTCATTCTAGGTAGATATAGTGTCTAAAGTTATATTGTAATGTAAAAAGAACTTTACTTATAAAGACAAGGTCTCAATGTTAGGTAAAAAATAAAATTTACGAAGAAGCTGAAAATGCGTGTGATTGTTATTTTGTAGTTTTGGCACATCCACCATTAATTCGTAATTTTCTTTTTCCAGACAATTTGGTAGGCAATCTACATATCTAATGGGCACATCATGCAGGTATGTAACTACGTAGGTACTTATGTAGGAGTATGAATAATTAGAAATTTCTATCATTACATTCATTACCTACATAATATTACTCAATGTTTCGGTACCAAAAATCTGCTGTAAAGCAAAGAATGAAGATGCCCAAATATTATACCGTGCATTGGTGTTGAATTTGCTGAATTCAATCAGCAGCTCATCAGCTTAGCCATACCTCCGTAGGGAGATTTTAACAGGTGGTTAAGTTTAACCAAGCATTAACAAAAAAGAATCTTCAAGTATTACGCTCCTATAAATGAAACAAAAGAGGAAAAACTATCACTGAAATGTATAGGTACAGACTACAGAGGTAGATATAATTAATTCTTGAGGGAGCACTCTAAATAGATCCATTATTGCTTAAATTTTACATTAAATTTAAACATTGAAATACTGAAAAGGATGAAGCCTGATTAGCGGGCATTTTAAAGCAGAATGGAAATTCACCGCACAGAATTCATATAGAGGACAAAATAATATATTTTCCATCCAGATAAACAATTCCCAGGAAGATTTTCATTTTGATGACGTTGGCGCTTGCTGTTGAGGTTTTTGTTTCCTAGTTTTTAGATTGAGCAGGGGTGACGTGTTAATGGAATATGAAATGTCCTAGCAAAAAACAAGCTCGATCTCCTCATTGTTTTTGGAGAATATTTTCCATTACGACTACAGATGTAGATATAATTAATTCTTGAGGGAGCACTCTAAATAGATCCATTATTGCTTAAATTTTACATTAAATTTAAACATTGAAATACTGAAAAGGATGAAGCCTGATTAGCGGGCATTTTAGAGCAGAATGGAAATTCACCGCACAGAATTCATATAGAGGACAAAATAATATATTTTCCATCCAGATAAACAATTCCCAGGAAGATTTTCATTTTGATGCCTCAAAACGTGTTTTGGTACTAAAAACTGACCATCGAAAATTTGACCCGATTACATTACTTTCCTTCCTATAGGATAAGGAAAGTAATAAAATTTACGAAGAAGCTGAAAATGCGTGTGATTGTTATTTTGTAGTTTTGGCACATCCACCATTGATTCGTAATTTTTTTCCCAACAATTTGGTAGGCAATCTACATATCTAATTGGCACATCATGCAGGTATGTAACTATGTAGGTACTTATGTAGGAGTATGAATAATTAGAAATTTCTATCATTACCTAGGTACATAATATTATGCCTAGTAATTTTGGCACATTCAACTCCTCACATATCCTAGCTCTCTCACAATAATTCTCTCTTGTCGTTATAACATGTTTCATGTTATACCTAGGTAGGTACATACCTAAAAAATCTGTTCGTAGATAAAAATGAGCGAAATTTTCTAATTTCAACTGCTCGCCACTCTTGGCAAGTGTCAAAAATGTATAGAAAACAAAACATTGGGAGCGTGTATATTGTGACAACCAATGGCAACGGATTCGACATGGGGAAAAATGAGGCAAAACTTCATCCCAATCCAGAAACTCCCGCGATGGGAAGGGGAAGGATATTGTTTGGGCCAAGTGAAAATATTAATTAATACTTACCATGTCACCCCAATGTCACTTACACGCGATAAAACTCTTTCTCCCCCCGATCTATATTGTTTGGGCCAAGTGAAAATATTAATTAATACTTACCATGTCACCCCAATGTCACTTACACGCGATAAAACTCTTTCTCCCCCTCCCTCAATATTGTTTGGGCCAAGTGAAAATATTAATTAATACTTACCATGTCACCCCAATGTCACTTACACGCGATAAAACTCTTTCTCCCCCTGATCTCTCCGCTCATCTCTCCCTCCCATTTCTCCAGCACCTACTATATTTTCGGAAAACTTTTCCGTCATCCAGCGTCACTTTCCCGAAATTATTTCACATTGTAGTCCTGCTTCCTCGGGCATTTCTTGAGGAAAAGAGGGAGTTTTGTACAGGAGTGAACATTTGTACTTTTGAGTTTTGAGACATTGGGGATCAGCAATTCAGCAAGCTTTTGTTTTGTGTAGCTTTTGTCTTGGTGCATAGTTATACCAACCCTCTTACCCACTCCTCCCTTCTCTATCTGCCTCCCTCTCTCTCTCTCCCTCTTCTCTCTCTCTCTCTCTCTCTCTCTCTCTCTCTCTCTCTCTCTCTCTCTCTCTCTCTCTCTCTCTTTCTGTCTCTCTCACTCTCCCTCTCTCTCATTTCAGACGGATTTAGAAAATTTATTACTTTTGTAAGGTCTTGTCGGAACTAAAACGGGTGTGCTTATTTTGACGTTTATATCTACCCGCATTGCATTGGAAATATTGAATCTTGAAGCAATAAAAATCTGCAAGTACGAGAATGTAACTAGACAGGATGTATGTATCAGCACGGTGTCTAATATACAGAGTGTAAAGTCCCTCGTGTCCATTTAGGAAGTATCAGTTAAATCAGTTTCATACAATAGTATTTATCTTGATTCGAGTTTCACATTAATTTCGTGTGTCAGAAAGGGTTAAGTTAGGTTATTTAGCCTTTTTTACATGCAATCTTTCAAAACTCGATGAACCAAAAGAGTTTGGTCCAAGCTTTTCAATGTTCAAAGCTGAGCGCAGAACTCTTCGAGACAATCCATAGCATGATCATTTTATTACAAAAGAAACAGCAACATAAACATGTACAAACACTCACGCAATCTCACAAAGCAAAACAAAACCTCGAAACCTTGACTTGTTGAGACAGTGAAGAACAGCTAGGGGCCCAAGATAAAATAATAATAGATGTTCATCTGTCATCTCTTTGCTCGATAGAAAAGTACGGATAAGATGGTTCGATTCCCGTTAAAGCTTGGAAAAGTTGCTCTGAGGTAAGTGACATCGAAAATCATAACCCTAATAAAGCACGGGTCTTCAACTTTTTCAATGCAGGAAAACAGGCATGCGGGATGAGCGCAGGACTCTCCGAGACAATCCATAGCATGATCATTTTATTACAAAAGAAACAGCAACATAAACATCTACAAACACTCACGCAATCTCACAAAACAAAACAAAACCTGGAAACCTTGACTCTTGTTAAGACAGTGAAGAACAGCTAGGGGCCCAAGATAAATAATAATAAATGTTCATCTGTCATGTCTTTACTCGATAGAAAAGTACGGATAAGATAGTTCGATTCCCGTTAAAGCTTGGAAAAGTTGCTCTAAGGTAAGGTAAGTGACATCGAAAATCATAATCCTAAAATGAAGGGGTCGGCAACTTTTTCAATGCAGGAAAACAGGCCCACGGGCGCTTTGTTGCCGACTCCTACTATAAGGTTTTAGAGAAAGAAAACACAAGACATGGAAACAGTAATAAAAAAAATAAACTGAAAAACTCACCTTGAAGCGGCGTGGTTTGACCAGGAACTTTGAAAGACGATGAAGAGGAATTGGTAGTCGGCTCAGATTTGGTGGTCCGCCGGTACGATTCCAGCTCTCGGAGATGATTGGTAAATGGAGATTCTAGGAACTGCCTTTGACCCAGGGATATCGATCGGAACTGATGGGGCTGCCCTGCTGAACATACAGAACCCACTGCAACCATAAATATAACAGACCTTTGTATTGGAGAACTATCTATTCCAGTGATTCCCAAATGAACGCTCCGCTGCCCCTTTACTGTATTTTATATGATCTTCCCGGGGGTCTTAAAGTCCTTCCCGGCCCCCTCGGGGTACCGTGGACCCTAGTTTGGGAATCACTGATCTATTCCATGAAGAAGTTCGCACTTTACATTTGACACTTTGCAGTAGTCATGATGTAATATTATAGTTATAGAGGAGAACATTGGAGAGAGATGCAGTGAACAACAGATTTGAGTGGAGGAGGATATATAGTTGAGGAGGTAAAGCCCCACCCCGGACTGTAGTGCCACTTGGTAAGGTAAGGGTAAGAGAAGAACATTGAAGAGTTTTTAGAGAGATCCAACTCGATAGATCGTTTTTACGTTAAAACGCTTGCGAAATGCGAAGCGCAAAGTACGAAGCTGCTTTCAGGAAGAGGCTCTCTAGGTCTTACGAGTAAATAATGTAAATATACATAAATACTATTGTTATGGTAATATATAGAACTACGGTAGGTACTATTTTTCTATTAGATAATAAACTATCACACGGTTTGTTTCAAACCAGGATGAGCATTGACCATTATCAGTATCAAAAATCCCTAGACGTCAATATTCGAGAGCAGTGTATAAAATTCTCACCACTACAGGCTACAGCTATCTCGAGTAAATTGAGCTCTAGTAAATATGTGTATACAGGATGGAGAAGAAAAGAATTTTAATGAATTTTTTGATTTGGCAAAGGACAAGTGCCAAATCTTGATTGACAAATCCAACTCTGTCACAGAGAAAAACAGGGGATGCGGATAGCAGAAATCCCATAACAAGTTTTCATCCTGTTGAGATGAGACTGAAAAGTCTCTTTGCCACAGAAGTTCAAATGAAGTCCTTGAGGGTTTAGGTAAAATTTGCCATGTTATGGCAACTTTTACAGTACAGTTCTCAAAAATGGCTGCCAATAAAATACAAAACTTGGTCTACACACGATGCTGCTTTCAGGAAGAGGCTCTCTAGATCTTACGAGTAAATAATGTAAATATACATAAATACTATTGTTATGGTAATAGACAGAACTACGGTAGGTACTATTTTTCTATTAGATAATAAACTATCACACGGTTTGTGTCAAACCAGGATGAGCATTGACCATTATCAGTATCAAAAATCCCCAGACGTCAATATTCGAGAGCCGTGTAGAAAATTCTCACCACTACAGGTACACGTCTACACCCCACATCATTGTGACTCCCATTCCCATATGACCAGACTGACTTGCTGATGAGTCTGATGACCCATCCTGTAAGAATCATAAGAAAGCCACCAAGTTTCCGTTCTCACCGAGATAAAAACAAATCAACCACACAGAAAACTGATTTGTGAAAAGCGAGTGAAAAAATTCCTGTAAGAATCATAAGAAAGCCACCAAGTTTCCGTTCTCACCGAGATAAAAACAAATCAACCACACAGAAAACTGATTCGTGAAAAGCGAGTGAAAAAATAGAAATAATCTTCATGAAAAAAAGTTATGAGACTACTTCTCGCGGATAGGAATTAACCCGTTCCAGAGCAAAGGCCATTTCCGTTTCACTCGATTTACAGCTGAAAAGTCAGTAATTATAATTGCTAATTTATTATGACCCCTACAGCCTATTTATTATGACCCCTACAGCCCCTTCGAACGTGTCAACTACCTATTCGCAGCTTAATGATCGTTGTCTTCTACTGTTTTTACTGACCAATAATATTGACTTTTGCAAAGACTTTGAACTGTATTGTTCCATTTCATAAAATTTGTTAAAAAGTGACTTCTACCAAAACCACCTTCGAACGTGTCAACTACCTATTCGCAGCTTAATGATCGTTGTCTTCTACTGTTTTTACTGACCCATAATATTGACTTTTGCAAAGACATTGAACTGTATTGTTCCATTTCATAAAATTTGTTAAAAAGTGACTTCTACCAAAACCATAAATGTTAACATTGTTAACCCATAGAATGTACGTATACTAGCTCGAAATGATCAGACCTCTCTGACCTCAAATAGAGCCTCTTGGACCAAAAAGGGTTAATTATTGATAACAGGACGTATTATTATTTTGATAAATCCTTAACATCTGGGAATCTAGTAGTCGTTGGTATACTAGCTCGAAATGATCAGACCTCTCTGACCTCAAATAGAGCCTCTTGGACCAAAAAGGGTTAATTATTGATAACAGGACGTATCATTATTTTGATAAATCCTTAACATCTGGGAATCTAGTAGTCGTTTTCAAGTGATGAACATTTACGAAATCCCCTCGAAATTCTTTGAAAATCCTGTATTCCTCAAACCAATCTTCTCATGAAGCTTTAAAAGTCAAAGTGATGTAGAAAGACAAAAGGTACCTATTTTGATAAATCCTTAACATCTGGGAATCTAGTAGTCGTTTTCAAGTGATGAACATTTACGAAATCCCCTCGAAATTCTTTGAAAAGCCTGTATTCCTCAAACCAATCTTCTCATGAAGCTTTAAAAGTCAAAGTGATGTAGAAAGACAAAAGGTAGGTATATTCGGGATTGATTGCAAATTAACTCGAAATTCTTTGAAAATCCTGTATTCCTCAAACCAATCTTCTCATGAAGCTTTAAAAGTCAAAGTGATGTAGAAAGACAAAAGGTATTCGGGAAATGTGATTGGATAGTTGGATTGATTGCAAATTAAGATTCGCATAAATTAGTGGATGTGCAAACTCTCCCTTCATTAAATTCAATATTAAAATGAAGTCTTCTCTTGTTCTGTGTTCTGGAAGAAGAATAAAATGTTCTTCTTCACGTATTCTTTGTCACACTGGGTAACTTTTCCGGGTCTTCTCTTGTTCTGTGTTCTGGAAGAAGAATAAAAGGTTCTTCTTCACGTATTCTTTGTCACACTGGGTAACTTTTCCGGAACAAAAAGTAACAAACATTCTTCAGGTCTGCATTGCCACCTCGCCAGATATGGTATGGATAATTTGTGTTTTTTTATTTGAGCAGAAACAAACATTCTTCAGGTCTGCATTGCCACCTCGCCAGATATGGTATGGATAATTTGTGTTTTTTTATTTGAGCAGAAATAAATTTCACATCTCACTGATTCGCTATCAAGTCAAACATGAAAATTTCTGTATTATGTTCGTGTTGATAAAATTTTATCATTTACCTATACTTTATACGTTTGCATATCTTTGAAACCTAATATTTCGTACAGGATGGTCTCAATAAATTGGTTTCCTGTTGATAAAATTTTATCATTTACCTATACTTTATACGTTTGCATATCTTTGAAACCTAATATTTCATACAGGATGGTCTCAGTAAATTGGTTTCTTTAAACGTTATAGGTACAGAAAGGTACTATGGGATATGCGAGTACCTATAACTTAACTATTTTAGTCTCCTGTTGATAAAATTTTATCATTTACCTATACTTTATACGTTTGCATATCTTTGAAACCTAATATTTCATACAGGATGGTCTCAGTAAATGAGTAAATTGGTTTCTTAAAACGTTATAGGTACAGAAAGGTACTATGGGATATGCGAGTACCTATAACTAACTATTTTAGTCTCTAGGAAAAGATGGAGACCCATTTTGGGATGTTTTAAAGGCGTTTTTAGAAGATATATTTCAACGGGTCTTCAAGCCCCAGATTAACTCTAAGGCCTGAGTTGGTTAAACACTAAACAGTTAAGGAAACCTATCTATCAATACCCACTTCAATAAGTTATTTTACTTTGCAAAGAAATAAGGAGTATGGAGACCCATTTTGGGATGTTTTAAAGGCGTTTTTAGAAGATATTTCAACGGGTCTTCAAGCCCCAGATTAACTCTAAGGCCTGAGCTGGTTAAACACTAAACAGTTAAGGAAACCTATCTATCAATACCCACTTCAATAAGTTATTTTACTTTGCAAAGAAACAAGGAGGCAAGAGGGCACTTTAAATAACAAAGGAGTCAATCCAGTGGCATCATTAGAATATTAAACGAAATTCTTTTTGGAAAAGAAAATTAAATTTCAAAAGGGAGGTGACTTATAAAACATGTGAAACAATCACAGGAATCAGAAACCCCGTAAGTCTTTGTGTGACGTCACTCGAACTGGTGAGTAGATGTGAAGCAATTAAAACAGCACGCTTGAGGACATCAGCATTCAATCATTTAGAACACAACAGCAAAACAAAAATATCACGAGTCATAATTAACAAATAAATGAGCCATAATAGACATCAGCATTCAATCATTCAGAACACAACAGCAAACAAAAATATCACGAGTCATAATTAACAAATAAATGAGCCATAATAATGATGATGTAGAAATTGAGCGAAAATCAAACAAACACAACTGATGGTTCGGCTACCTTTAGCTCGAGCAGAATTTTCCTTGTGTTTATGTACGTATGTACGTACATACTTGTACTTGGAGATGGAAATTTCCCTTGTACCTACTGGGAGGAGAATGAGGAGATGTAATATTTCCGTCTTCTGTAAGTACCTAGATGTAACTATTTGTACTACTAAAAAGAACTAAAATTACTTAAAGATATTCTACAATCCATTTAGGTTCATAGGTTATACATACATATGTAGGTATGATTAAATATCAGAATTGCTGAGTTTAATTCGCTGCCTTCCTCCAAACACAACTGATGGTTCGGCTACCTTTAGCTCGAGCAGAATTTTCCTTGTGTTTATGTACGTACATACTTGGAGATGGAAATTTCCCTTGTACCTACTGGGTACTGGGAGGAGAATGAGGAGATGTAAAATTTCCGTCTTCTGTAAGACTGTAAGTACCTAGATGTAACTATTTGTACTAGGTACTAAAAAGAACTAAAATTACTTAAAGATATTCTACAATCCATTTAGGTTCATAGGTTATACATACATAGGTATGATTCAATATCAGAATTGCTGAGTTTAATTCGGTGCCTTCCTCAAGATGTAACTATTTGTACTAGGTACTAAAAAGAACTAAAATTACTTAAAGATATTCTACAATCCATTTAGGTTCATAGGTTATACATATACATATGTAGGTATGATTAAATATCAGAATTGCCGAGTTTAATTCGCTGCCTTCCTCCCAGACAGAACATAACATGGAATTAAGCGCTTTGAACAAAAAAATTAGACAGGCACCTTTTATTTTCTTATGCAATTACCGAAGTTTACCGTATAGGACTTTAGATTTGGGGTCTTAGGGTTATTCATACAAAGCTAAATCTATTATTTTTCGTGTACGTACACGTTGTACACCTAGGTTTCAATTAACAATAAATTGCTCATTACATACTAGTAAGGAAGAGAACTGTAAACATACATTTTTTAATTAAGAATTTATTGTATTAGATGCCTAGGTACCGTCTTATTAACTTTGGTACAAGAGATTCAGCAGAGAAAGTTTCGATTTTTTCGTAGCTTTCTAGCTTTTATTAATAGAGTAAGAAATCTGAGATCTCTTTTTTCAAATGAATTCTAGGTACCTACTTAGTTGGTAGCTCTAGTATTATTATGAATTTAATAATATTAATTTATTTTATTATTAAAATGATCAGGTGGCGAGAAAAGGAGGAATTGAATAAAACCACAAAATGATGCCTCTTACATGACATAGCGTGCTCATATAACGGACACACCATATGTACGGTAGAAACAGGTCTACCCGGCTGATATTTTTACATCGGGGTCTCTGTTTTATTGAAATTCAGACCATTGTATTGGAAATAGCTATCTCACCTACATACGTTGAATCGAATCTATTACAACTGTTTGATTGTCTGCAGTGTATGTTTTGTGCTTGTTGCGAGGAACAACTGGGTTCTGGAAAAGTCTTGTTGTCATGTTTGTGATCATGATCATAAAATGTTGTCAAGTAGCATACATGCAAGCCTATGTGCAACAAAACAACTGAGGGTATCGATAAAACTATTTACTATTGCAATAGAAAATGCCACGGCTGCATATAGATGCCTAGAAATCAAAGAAATCACGAAAATCAGGAAAGATCTCGGTCAAGGGAATGATGACCGTTCTAACAACAAGTGGTCCTAATGATGTCCAACCTAATTACTCGTCAATATTCAATAATGTGCACCTATAGATTCCTACTTCCACAACACAAACCTAGCGGGTAATTGGTCCTCACATTTCCTCCCCAGATTTATGTCAAGAGGTTACAAGATCAATGTTTTGCTTCAACTGCGATCATAATGGCCTGTGTCGAATCGGACATTGAAGAATCAAAACAACATTCAGATCGCTAGGTGTAAATCGGATGTCTATATGCTCATCACGAGAAGAATTGACACCAAACAGGCAGAAAAACAGATGGACAAGGAGTCGATTTGGTTGATGAAACCCTGACATAAAATGTTGAAAATAATGAGACAAATTTCTTTGCCCTAGAATAAAAAATGAAACGGATTTGTCCCTCTTAATCGGCCTTCAGTTTTCTCCAGTCCCAATTTGGATTTTGGGCCTCAAGGTATAAACACTATTAAACACACTGCCCTCAAGTCACATGAGCTCATGTGAGAGTAATGTTACATGAGCACAAGTGGTCCTAATGATGTCCAACCTAATTACTCGTCAATATTCAATAATGCGCACCTAGATTCCTACTTCCACAAACCTAGCGGGTAATTGGTCCTCACATTTCCTCCCCAGATTTATGTCAAGAGGTTACAAGATCAATGTTTTGCTTCAACTGCGATCATAATGGCCTGTGTCGAATCGGACATTGAAGAATCAAAACAACATTCAGATCGCTAGGTGTAAATCGGATGTCTATGCTCATCACGAGAAGAATTGACACCAAACAGGCAGAAAAACAGATGGACAAGGAGTCGATTTGGTTGATGAAAGCCTGACATAAAATTTAATGTTGAAAATAATGAGACAAATTTCTTTGCCCTAGAATAAAAAAGGAAACGGATTTGTCCCTCTTAATCGGCCTTCAGTTTTCTCCAGTCCCAATTTGGATTTTGGGCCTGAAGGTATAAACACACTGCCCTCAAGTCACATGAGCTCATGTGATATCAACTCTACCCCAGTCAACGGCTTGTCAGAAAGCTGTCAAATACCACAACTAGTGAATTGTTTCAGTATTTTGAAATTAAAATGCATATTTCTGAGTTTGTACATTTGCTTGTGGAAATTTTCAGCAAAATATGGTAGATATAGAAAAAAAATTGTATGACCGTACCTATTAATCAAATTATTGTTTGGGTACCTATTAGCCTATTACTTATTTGGAAAAATATTCGCAACATACAGCGTGTTCCAGAAGAATAATTATTCCAGACATAATATATCTTACACCAGCAAGTGAAGAAGGTGAATATTCTTTTCAGGATATGTTCGAAATTTTTACTTCTACCCACAGTTTGGTGTCTACATAAAATCTATTTGTAGACATAAAAATTGCAAATAGGTAGGTATGTTCCAGAATCACAATCTGAATCTGGGGAACCAGATGTTTCGAGGAGCTTGTGGCTGACACATCACAAGTGTGGCGTACACTATCACCCTAATTCCACAAGAGGTACTTACATAATAACACACATGAGAATGTGAATATTAAAGAGACAAGATGATACATATTATCAACATTGTCGCGTAGTGAAAAGGGTAAAAGAAAATAATATTTAATTAATTAATCAAAACAAGTTAATTCTCAGAAATTTTACTGACTCATGATACAATTTTAATTTTGTAAACACGTGCTTTGGATGAATCATTAGCATAAATCAACACCGTTTGTAATGTCTTGTGATTAATACTTATAACCAAATTTGAACCATAATTAGGGATAAATTGAAGGGATTATCTATAGACTAGGTCAGAATAAAACATATTGAATTCAAATGAGTAGGTGCAACCATCAGTATCGTATGACCATACCTGAAGAGATGGATTGAATACTTACGTGTTTTCGACCGCGGCTCTCTAGGACCGTCGACAGTAACTTTGATAGCTTTGGTATATGTGGTCACTTGGGGCGGACAAGTCCCGATGGTAATGGTAATGCTAAAACTTTTCCCTGTAACAGAACGAAGAAAAAAATCACACAAATTAATAATAATATTAATTATCAATGAATAGTGTTATAAGGGTAATGTTATAAGGCTAGATTACCTAGGTAATATTGATTATTGTCCTTAGAACACTGGCTCTCACAAATTTCTTGCTGATCTGGTGCCAGAAATAGATATAAAGCTCCATCAAATGGCAAAGACTCTACCCTCGAATTTTGAAACCTCGGAGTGAAAGGCGAATTTCAAATGATTATGCATAGTGTTAAAATGCATTGACGATAATCTGACTTTATGCACTCATTGTCTTTGTTGCTATAGGCGGCTCAGTAGTTAACGAAAAGAAGATCCTCAGCCCAGAAACCGCAGACGCACCACAAACTTTTTTGAAAACCCTAGTACCTACTCGAGCTAGACTGACGGCACCTCACGCTTTCAAGCCCACGCCTTGACAGAGGGCAGTGATGGGCCCAAAATCACACAACAGACTTACATACCAAAAGGTATGTCCAAACATAGTCGACCGGCCGTCGATCGACGACAATCGATTATGTGGGGACATAGGAGAATGGGAGCTGAGACATCTCCACTAATTAACAAAGAAGAATCGGAGTCTAGGCATCTCCACCAATAAGTACATACAAGGAGGATGGGATTTGAGACATCTCCAACAATAAAGCTCAATAGATCATAGTCATCTATATTATTTTGTGTTTGACATTGGTAGGCGCTATGATTCTAAAGAGAAGATTGTAAATCACAAGCATATATCTACATATCAAAGAACGCTTATGCTATCAGGCTGAATTCCAATGACTTCTTATGTTCTTTCAGTTTACTTTTCTAGTTGATCTTTTCCAATAGATCATAGTCATGTATATTATTTTGTATTTGACATTGGTAGGCGCTATAATTCTATTAAAGAGAAGATTGTAAATCACAAGCATATATCTACAATAATCTACATACATCAAAGAACATTTACATCGACCTTGCTAGCAATGGTGATATCGGTGAAGAAATATCATCGAAGGTACCATTTAATATTTTACACCTCCTCTACATACTTTTTTACAACATCTAGGCAGATAATTTTGATATGCACTTCACTTACATAATTGAGAATCTACGTTTCAGCAGAAAGAACCTTGATATTCATAGCGCACTTTTCGTGGGAGCTGAGACATCTCCACCAATAAATTTAAGAAGAAGCGGAGTTTAGGCATCTCCACCAATGAGTTAAAACGAATGGGAGTCTAGGGATCTCCAAGTATTTCAATTACCTTTGGTCTTAGATGTAACATCTTAATTTAGTAAAACTTGTAAATCTCGAATAAATCAAGGGGGTAGCAACTGGCAAATCCATCTGACAAACTGTTCGTGATGTCTACCTGTCACCCTGTATAGATCTACAGGTATGTTCTGAACAAACCTAATGAAGTGTGTAAAAATCTGGAAAAAATATGAAAGGGAGCTGAGACATCTCCACCAATAAATTTAAGAAGAAGCGGAGTTTAGGCATCTCCACCAATGAGTTAAAACGAATGGGAGTCTAGGCATCTCCAAGTATTTCAATTACCTTTGGTCTTAGATGTAACATCTTAATTTAGTAAAATTTGTAAATCTCGAATAAATCAAGGGGGTAGCAACTGGCAAATCCATCTGACAAACTGTTCGTGATGTCTACCTGTCACCCTGTAAAGATCTACAGGTATGTTCTGAACAAACCTAATGAAGTGTGTAAAAATCTGGAAAAAATATGAAGGAGTGACAGAGACCGAGATAGTGCTCACGAAGAACGAACAGAAATATTAATAAACTCCACGAACAAGAGAGAGATAACACGATGAAAGAAAGGAGAAGGATGATGAATGATAGTGTGTAACCATTGAGTGGAGAGCCAGAAACTCTATCGTTCATTAGTTCTTCTTCCTTTCCAAATGAACATCTTCCAAAACAATTGCTGTGGTACCTATCATTGAACAATAAATTTCATAACCATTGAGTGGAGAGCCAGAAACTCTATCGTTCATTAGTTCTTCTTCCTTTCCAAATGAACATCTTCCAAAACAATTGCTGTGGTATCATTGAACAATAAATTTCATAAAAAAAACCGCTCTTTGATAGTTTTTCGAATTTTCTTTTACGATATTTTTTAGTTTATTTATTTTTTCAATTAAAATACCTTTTCAGTTTTTTTTCTGGTATTGTACCTAATCCTTTGATTTCAAGCATATTTTTGGTGAAGTTCTACATTTAACTGGTGATGGTGTATAAGGATTTTGACATTTTGTTTGTTATTTATTTAATTAATTAATAATGTACAATTAACATTGAGTTATATCCTATTGGAACGAGTTTCAAGTTTGAGTTAATTTATTATTGTTTTACGGTAACATGAGTGTCATTTCAGTATCGTACATACCACGTAGTATGTGTAGGTAACGGTTGTACCTCATGCTTTTTTCTTACGTTACAATTTTTGCGATATTTTTGTCACAATAGTGAGATACAACCTGATTCTTCATGATTAACTTGTGATTTATAAAGAACTGTCCATTGAGAATCAAGGAGTTCATTAGGAGCATAAAATTGGATAACGTGATTTAGTTTTCAAGAAGAAGTGTAAACAAATCACAAATGGTGCGAAATGTGATCCTAGAAATGAAACTTTCATAGCACTGTGGATATTACCGTTGTTAATAAGAGATTTAACAAATTCGGCAATAGTTCTAACAATTAGACATTAATTTTTAAAATCTGTAGGTAAAAACTGTGTTCACCCCAAAGTGTAGAAGGGTCGACAGAACGAGTTTCAAGTTTGAGTTAATTTATTATTGTTTTACGGTAACATGAGTGTCATTTCAGTATCGTACATACCACGTAGTATGTGTTAGGTAACGGTTGTACCTCATGCTTTTTTCTTACGTTTCAATTTTTGCGATATTTTTGTCACAATAGTGAGATACAACCTGATTCTTCATGATTAACTTGTGATTTATAGAGAACTGTCCATTGAGAATCAAGGAGTTCATTAGGAGCATAAAATTGGATAACGTGATTTAGTTTTCAAGAAGAAGAAGTGTAAACAAATCTCAAATGGTGCGAAATGTGATCCTAGAAATGAAACTTTCATAGCACTGTGGATATTACCGTTCTTAATAAGAGATTTAACAAATTCGGCAGCAGTTCTAACAATTAGACATTAATTTTTAAAATCTGTAGGTACAAAACTGTGTTCACCCCAAAGTGTAGAAGGGTCGACGGACGAAATCAGAGATCTCCATGCATCTGCCGAATGTGACAATGAGTTCTGACCTTTCTGGAGGTCATCTGCATTTTACAAGAGTAAATCTCTGTGAAGGTGAGAGATAATGCAAATGATTTTTGCAAGATCGTCATCATTGATTTTATGATCCATAGCAATGTTTTTCAGACGTGCAGTTAGAGTGGGAGTTTAGGCATCTCCACTACTTATTAAGAATTGGATATGGGGGGAACCTTACAGTTTCGTTTAGTGGAATATAGCCATCTTCACTAAGTACCTACCTACATAGTAGGAATTAGGTTATGGTTTGGACCTCTTACAGGTACAGTGTTTAGGTGTGTCTACTAGTAGCTATTGGATGCGAATGTCAGCTCCCATGGCGTAGTGGTCATTGCGCTCGCCTTGCACGCGGAAGACCCGGGTTCGATTCCCGGCGGAGTCAAGAAATTTGTATCATGCAAATGATTGAAGATCATCATCATTGATTTTATGATCCATAGCAATGTTTTTCAGACGTGCAGTTAGAGTGGGAGTTTAGGCATCTCCACTACTTATTAGGAATTGGATATGGGGGATCCTACAGTTTTGTTTAGTGGAATTTAGCCATCTCCACTAAGTACCTACATAGTAGGAATTAGATTATGGTTTGGACCTTTTATATAGGTACAGTGTTTAGGTGTGTCTACTAGTAGCTGTTGGATGCAAATGGTACAATGTTATTTTGGGTGGGGAGTTGAGGCATCTCCACTAGTAGAAATTAAAACGTGCGAAATTTTTAGCACCTCCTCCAAGGAATAATGAGTTTGGTGTTGTAGACATCTCCACTAACTCATGTTAGGCAGTTACCTACTTGTTATAAGAGCATGAGAAAGATTGCAATCGGTCCAATTTTTCTTCTATACCTATTTACCGGATCCTACAGTTTTGTTTAGTGGAATTTAGCCATCTCCACTAAGTACCTACATAGTAGGAATTAGATTATGGTTTGGACCTTTTATAGGAACAGTGTTTAGGTGTGTCTATTAGTAGCTATTGGATCCGAAATGTACAATGTTGTTTTGGGTGGGGAGTTGAGGCATCTCCACTAGTAGAAATTAAAACGTGCGAAATTTTTAGCACCTCCACCAAGGAATAATGAGTTTGGTGTTGTAGACATCTCCACTAACTCATGTTAGGCAGTTACCTACTCGTTATAAGAGCATGAGAAAGACTGCAATCGGTCCAATTTTTTTTTCTATACTTATTTACCTATAGTATTCTAAAGAATCCTTCTTAGCTTTTACTTGTAGTATTCTAAAGTAGGAGAAATGAAATTTTCTACTATCTTCAATATGGCTGATGAATTTTTTTAGTACCTACCTACGAGTATGTAGGTCGACGGACGAAATCAGAGATCTCCATGCATCTGCCGAATGTGACAATGAGTTCTGACCTTTCTGGAGGTCATCTGCATCATCATCACGCCGGCAAAAAGAGAAGACGACATGCGGAATCCACGGCAAATAATGAGGCTAACAACACCAATGAGGAGCTTTGGTGGACGGAACGGGTACTATGTGAAATACAAGCAGAACATCCAGGGGAGCTTGTCAGGACAGGCAGTCCCTACTTCCTATGCTCTGCCTTACCAAATGCTTCTTAGCTTTTACTTGTAGTATTCTAAAGTAGGAGAAATGAAATTTTCTACTATCTTCAATATGGCTGATGAATTTTTTTAGTAGGTACCTACCTACAAGTATGTACTTGTACATTGTACAGGTAAGAATTATAAGCAAGTACGAGACTGAATTTTATATTTATTACAAATTCGTTGCTGGTTACGTTGCGCTTCATGGCAATATGGCGTTCGTGATTTAAGTAGTCTCCCAGTGGCGGATTATTAGTATAGACGTCTAAATTTATTACAAATTCGTTGCTGGTTACGTTGCGCTTCATGGCAATATGGCGTTCGTGATTTAAGTAGTCTCCCAGTGGCGGATTATTAGTGGAGACGTCTAAATCCCTATTTTTACTTTCTATAATTTTCTCCGGTTGTTAGTGGATATGCCTAGACTTCCATTCGTTTTAGCTCATTGGTGGAGATGCCTACCCTCCCATTCTCCTTAGCTTTATTAGTGGAGATGTCTCAGCTCCTATTCTGCTTGTACTTATTGGTGAAGATGCCTGGGGCCTGGACATAGATCCTTCTTTACTAATTAGTGGAGATATCTCAGCTCCCATTCTTCATTGTTTTTTTTTTCTGGTTATTAGTGGAGATGCTTACACTCCGATTCTTGCCTAAAATCCCAGTTTTCACAATACAGATTTCTCATTATATTTATCAGGCACAGTATATGTTTTTCTTGGTTTCTTGGTTTTAGTTTCGTTTGTTCGCAACTATGACTGTGTCAATGTTCAACAATAATATACATGACTATGATCTATTGGAAAAGATCAACTAGAAAAGTAAACTGAAAGAACATAAGAAGTCATTGGAATTCAGCCTGATAGCATAAGCGTGTGTCTAATCAAATGAAACTTAATCAGAGGAACAGGAATATAGCATCAATATTTGAACCGGTTTATAAAAACTGCTAGACTGAAAAAAATTATCATCACAGAGATTCATAACATCAGGGAGAGAAAAATCATTGTTAATATACCTACTGTGTTTTCCGCAGCTGAAAAAAGACTGAAAATTCCAAGTAGGTAATAAGTTAAACCTAGTCAGACAAAGCTCATAATAATTTTCAAGGATATTGTAACCTTTTTCTTAACTTTTCATCTATAGCTTATATAGCATCAATATTTGAACCGGTTTATAAAAACTGCTAGACTGAAAAAAATAATCATCCGAGAGATTCATAACATCAGTCACAGAAAAATCATTGTTAGGTATATATTGTGTTTTCCCCAGGTGAAAAAAGACTGAAAATTCCAAGTAATAATTTAAACCTAGTCAGTCAAAGTTCATAATAATTTTCAAGGATATTGTAACCTTTTTCTTAACTTTTCAACTTTTTGTTGTTGTTGTTGTTGTTGTTGTTGTTGTTGTTGTTGTTGTTGTTGTTGTTGTTGTTGTTGTTGTTGTTATTGTTGTTTAAAAAAATTTTTTTTTTTTTTTTTTTTTTTTTTTTTTTGTTTTTTTAAAAAAAAAAAAAAAAAAAAAAAAAAAAAATAGCGTATTTCCTTTGCCGAGCCACATCTTCAAGACGTACAAAAACATAGTTATGTTGAACATCAACTTTGCCAAGTGTTCTACAATAAAGATTTAAATAGCATACACTTCTACGTACAACTTCGATCTAAGAACTTGGAGCTGGCAGATCTTTATGATTTTGTTCCTACAGTACACATTATAAGTCATCGGAATAATGTGCGGTTTTTACTATTTATTATTCATTTTCAATTATAAATTTAATTGCTATGAACATTGAACTATGAAGAAAAACGTAAAGGATAAGTTATTGTTATTATCACGCTAGAACGAAACGGCAATAATGAGATATAACTTCGTATGTCGTCAGAATAACGCACTTACCTGTATGTACTTATTGGTGGAGATGCCTAGACTCCGATTCTTCTTTGTTAATTAGTGGAGATGTCTCAGCTCCCATTCTTTATAGCTTGCTAGTGGATGTGTCTAAATCCCCATATTTTCTCTGCTCATTTGTGGAGATACGCCTAAACTCCGATTCTTGCCTAAAATCCCAGTTCTCAATACAGATTGCTCATTATTTATTAGGTATTTATCTGACACTTACCACCTACATACTGTCCCTCTCTTCCAAGGTGGAATTTGAAAATGAGTAAGTTCCTAAAAGAGATAGGTATGTGTAGATAGGTAAGGTACTGAATTTTAAAACATATTTTACACCCTTGGAGATCCCTAGACTCCCATTCGTTTTAACTCATTGGTGGAGATGCCTAAACTCCGCTTCTTCTTAAATTTATTGGTGGAGATGTCTCAGCTCCCATTCTCCTTATACTTATTAGTGGAGATGCCTAGACTCCGATTGTTCTTGGCTTTATTGTTGGAGATGTCTCAGCTCCCATCCTCCTTGTATGTACTATGTACTTATTGGTGGAGATGCCTAGACTCCGATTCTTCTTAGCTTTATTGTTGGAGATGTCTCAAATTAACAGGAATATAGCATCAATATTTGAACCGGTTTATAAAAACTGCTAGACTGAAAAAAATAATCATCCGAGAGATTCATAACATCAGTGACAGAAAAATCATTGTTAGGTATATACTGTGTTTTCCCCAGCTGAAAAGAGACTGAAAATTCCAAGTAATAATTTAAACCTAGTCAGTCAAAGAGTCAAAGTTCATAATAATTTTCAAGGATATTGTATGTATGTACTTATTGGTGGAGATGCCTAGACTCCGATTCTTCTTTGTTAATTAGTGGAGATGTCTCAGCTCCCATTCTTTATAGCTTGTTAGTGGATGTGTCTAAATTCCCATTTTTTCTCTGCTCATTTGTGGAGATATGCCTAAACTCCGATTCTTGCCTAAAATCCCAGTTCTCACTACAGATTGCTCATTATTTATTAGGTATTTATCTGACACTCACCACCTACATACTGTCCCTCTCTTAACTTAATTAGAATAGAATAGAATATACCCTGTTTATACTGCCAGAATGAGACTGAAAAGTCCGTTTACTCCCGCAGTCTAAACAAGGTCTTATGTATTTGGTACAAAATAGGTGAAAATTTTATAAAATAAAAAAACTTGCTTAAGTTTTAAAAAAAGGGGGAAAAAATAATTACCTACGTACTGTAAATGTCTAAAACATTTCATTCTTACTCATTCGGACATGACAAATGTCTGAGATGCTGTCCGACGTGAAGCTGGGGGGTCTGAAACGCATATTTCTGCACGAGATCAGGATATGCTCGATTGTCATGGATTACGTACTGTAAATGTCTAAAACATTTCATTCTTACTCATTCGGACATGACTCTTCCTTCCTATTCAATTTGCCTGTCTTATTAATCTTCATAGGTAATATTGTTTTTATAATTTTCATTTCAAACTGCGTCTAGCGTCACCCTGTATCTAATTTACAACTTTATTCTTTTTACTCTTTCTTGCTGTTCTTCATTTTTTATTGGTGGATATTCTCTTTTACCTGCACGCATGCGCAGTAGCTCTTTTCTTATCAACTGTTTAGAATTCGTATTATAAATTGTAGGTAGGTACCGTCCAATATTAGATACCTAGCGAGCTACTTCAAGCTTTAAAATTATCAATTTGATTTTGGGGTGTTAGATTTTGGCAAATAGGCAGGTATTTAATTTTTTTTTCTAGCAGGCAGGTTGATAGGTACCAATATTACCTGTAAGTTTTGGCGCAAATCCTTAGGGTATCAAATTCTTTATATTCCGTTGTCGTTATTGTTGTAGTCAAATGATTGAACAGTTGTTATAAAGAGCCGAACTGCAAAAAGAGTCTCTGTGTTGGTCTACTTCAAAGGGAGCCAAAAGCACACCTAATACGGAAGTATTGCGGTTCGTCTCCTGTGGATTTGTCAATGAATGAAAATCTCTCTATGTTTGTAAGTTTTGGCGCAAATCCTTAGGGTATCAAATTCTTTATATTCCGTTGTCGTTATTGTTGTAGTCAAATGATTGAACAGTTGTTAAAGAGCCGAACTGCAAAAAGAGTCTCTGTGTTGGTCTACTTCAAAGGGAGCCAAAAGCACACCTACGGAAGTACTGCGGTTCGTCTCCTGTGGATTTGTCAATGAATGAAAATCTCTCTATGTTATTTGATTTGCACCTGATGCCTCTGTCTGGGGTTTCGCACGTTACATGTCAGGATCAAGTGTGTAAACCACGAATTTATCAATGAAATCCCAACGCTCCAAAACCCGAAAACCGCTTGAAATCACGAAACCAAATTTGGTGTTAGAGTAGAAACCAAAAACCAAGCCTAAACAAGTCAAGTTCATTGGGAAGGCCGACCAAAGTCTAGTCTTCGTGTTTTTTCCACGTTGGAGATTTGTGGAACAACCGCGTGTGATATGCCACAAAATGTGGTGAAAATAAAATCGTGAAACGAGATAGGTGTATGGTTCATATCGTTTGTGAAAATCCTTCACAGTTTCTCTGGACCGGACAGTTAAAAATGGTGCATTAGAAAATCCAGCTAACTGTTAAAGTAAATGTCCGTCAGTTGTATCTGCTAATTTATTACAAATAATGAAAGGAATAAATCAGGAAAGGGTCTTTGTAGGTACTTAAACAAATTATGTGAGGAATTGGAAATCCTATAAAAGTAGGAAGTAGGCTACATACCAACCTATGTACTTGCATTTTGCGTGTACCGTTCTTCCACCGGGAAAACACGATTTTACCTAACACGAAAAAAGTTGAACTTACAATCACGAAACCAAATTTGGTGTTAGAGTAGAAACCAAAAACCAAGCCTAAACAAGTCAAGTTCATTGGGAAGGCCGACCAAAGTCTAAGTAGTCTTGGTGTTTTTTCCACGTTGGAGATTTGTGGAACAACCGCGTGTGATATGCCACAAAATGTGGTGAAAATAAAATCGTGAAATGAGATAGGTGTATGGTTCATATCGTTTGTGAAAATCCTTTACAGTTCCTCTGGACCGGACAGTTAGAAATGGTGCATTGGAAAATCCAGCTAACTGTTAAAGTAAATGTCCGTCAGTTGTATCTGCTAATTAATTACAAATCAAAGGAACAAATCAGGAAAGAGTCTTTGTAGGTACTTAAACAAATTATGTGAGGAATTGGAAATCCTATAAAAGTAGGAAGTAGGCATACGTACCTAATGTACTTACATTTTGCGTGTACCGTTCTTCCACCGGAAAAAACACGATTTTACCTAACACGAGAAAAGTTGAACTTATAAAAGAAACGCGACCCTGAAAATTTAACTTAGTTCTGATAAGAGGCCATCACCTTTATGCCCTAGTATTGGCGTACACCCACACAAACACAAACATGTTAGTAAGAAACCAAACTTTGTATATGAATCTTGAGAGTGCATAATCTGAAACGCGACCCTGAAAATTTAACTTAGTTCTGATAAGAGGCCATCACCTTTATGCCCTAGTATTGGCGTACACCCACACAAACACAAGTTAGTAAGAAACCAAACTTTATATGAATCTTGAGAGTGCATAATCCAACACTACTTTACATTTTTTCTATGCTGTGGGCTGTGGTTTTTCTTGAATAAAAATTTCCTAACCTGTTGAATTTCTTCAGGCGGTTGACGGCACTTGGATTGTTGTTCCGTGTTTTTCTACATGTGTTTACACTATCACCACAGAAACCAACAAACCACCATTCATAGAAATATTTTCATAGCTATCCCACATTCCATGAGGCAGGTTGGATGTAAAGTTGTTCCCGTTTAACCTGGAAGTGAGTATAGAGAGCGTAAACCTGCGTAACGGATTATATGAAGATTTTTTTAGAACAACAAAATTGTGGAATTTGGCAAAAAAATTCCCAATATTGTTGAGGAGATTAATTTGCACTTACCTAATTTTTATAACTTACAGAAAGGCACAGAAGATCGGTACAGTAGGTAGGTTCTTCCTAAATCAATATTGTCAAGAATCCAAAACTCCTAATAATATGAAGTGAGCTAATTTTAAACATTCGCATAGGTAGTTGGATTTTGGATGTCAGCAACCAGATAGACGAAGGGACAAGGACTGCCCCCTTACCTAGGGCTCAGCATAAACGCAATATTGTTGAGGAGATTAATTTGCACTTACCTAATTTTTATAACTTACAGAAAGGCACAGAAGATCGGTACAGTAGGTAGGTTCTTTCTAAATCAATATTGTCAAGAGTCCAAAACTCCTAATAATATGAAGTGAGCTAATTTTAAACATTCGCATAGGTAGTTGGATTTTGGACGTCAGCAACCAGATAAACGAAGGGACAAGGACTGCCCCCTTACCTAGGGCTCAGCATAAACGCATATGGAAACTGAATGCAGAGGAGGCACTTAGTCATGCTGTGAAATCCACAAAAGTTGTGAACAGGCTCTGCTTTACCAAAAATTAATTCATAATTTGATTGATTGAAGTTTAGGGATTTTAAATGTATTTCTGCAAAATTTAGATTTGTACAAGATAGATCTTACCTTGTAAGCTGTCCAGAAGGTATGATAGAAGCTTCTGTGTTCCATTCGGCTCATTGTAGATCTTCATATAATCCTTACTCAATGGATTCCCATGTAGTCCCAATATTTGTATTTGAAATAATTTTCCAAGCTCATAGGGCAATGTGCGTAGGTTGTTATTGTTCAAGCACAACTCTCTGAAAAATGACAATATTGGTTTTACTTAATATTAATGAAATTTTCCTAACTTTTTATCAACATAATTATTATTACACATAAATAAAAATTTTCCAAGCTCATAGGGCAATGTGCGTAGGTTGTTATTGTTCAAGCACAACTCTCTGAAAAATGACAATATTGGTTTTACTTAATGTTAATGAAATTTTCCTAACTTTTTATCAACATAATTATTATTACACATAAATAAGTACATACCTTAAATAAATAAGATCACCAATTTCTGAAGGTAGATATCTGAGTTTGTTGTTGGAGATGTCTAGAGTTCTCAGGTTGATGAGCAAAGAGATGTCACCAGACAGTCTAGTCAGATTATTGTCATTCATGTACAGAGCTGTCAAATGAGTGAATTGCCACAGGTCTGGGCTGAGGTTCTTGACAGCTCCTGGAAAAATGTAGGTGGATAAATTGAATTAATTTAGATTGGTCATTGTTTTAATAGAAGAATCCCCGTATCATATTATAATCCTTTGCTTATATTTGAAGTTTGGGTACATAGTTACATATTTATGATTTGACGAGCTTAACCACCTCTTCGTATAGCCTGACTGGGGGCTGAGAAAATCCAGCAGCATGCAATAGCCCAGATAACAACTCATCTGGATATCAACTACATGTAACATGAATAAATAAGATCACCAATTTCTGAAGGTAGATATCTGAGTTTGTTGTTGGAGATGTCTAGAGTTCTCAGGTTGATGAGCAAAGAGATATCACCAGACAGTCTAGTCAGATTATTGTCATTCATGTACAGAGCTGTCAAATGAGTGAATTGCCACAGGTCCGGGCTGAGGTTCTTGACAGCTCCTGGAAAAAAGTAGGTGGATAAATTGAATTAATTTAGCATATTGATGGTAGACTCAGTAACTTTGTGAAGGTTCATTTTAAATATCTAAAACCAGTGAAGAGTAAAAGTTATTTTCATATTTAGATGAATTAATTTACATTGGTCATTGTTTTAATAGAAGAATCCCTGTATCATAATTATTATAATCCTTTGCTTATGTTTGAAGTTTTGGTACATAGTTACATATTTATGATTTGACGAGCTTAAACACCTCTTCGTATAGCCTGACTGGGGGCTGGGAAAATCCAGCAGCATGCAATAGCCCAGATAACAACTCATATGGATATCAACTACATGTAACATCGCTGAGAAAATCCAGCAGCATGCAATAGCCCAGATAACAACTCATCTGGATATCAACTACATGTAACATGTAAGTACTGTGTACTTAATATTTCTTTATGCACTATATAAAAGTGTAGAAATCTCTACTTATGTACCTGTTATCTCCATCTCTGACCAGTAAGATTTCTTCCCTGCTGCAACTTCTTCTGCAGACATAATATTGTATTGCCGTCTGTTAGAGTTTTCTTTGTTTGCTCTAGACATGATAACAACTGAAAAGAAAAATGTTTTCATGAGTGAGAAATGAGAATACATAACTTTATCCTAACAGATAAACAGAATATAATGGTTGAGATTGTCATATTTCCACATGTAGATAATTACATTAAGTAAATATCTACGGCAAAACCATTTATCCTTGATGAAAAAATTGGATTAAAAAATTCTTTCCTATATATATTGGGATAAGAAAAACAATCATGTAGTACCTATGTATTTGTAGATCAAGGACAAGGTACCTTTGAAACCATTGGATGAATAAAATCCTTTGTTACAATATTAATGGAAATTTAACACATGTTCTTCAGCTACAGATAATGAAACTGTCTTAAAAATGTTAGATTGATGAATTAAAATCATGCTTGGTTTCTCTGACTCTCTGGGTCACCTGTCTCTGAGCGCTTTGGATTCACTTTAGGGGCTGAAATTAGCCTTGGAAAAAGTCCTCAGCAAATCCCCTAAATCAGCTACCACAAGCGTTATAAGCTTTCAAAGTACCTGCACGTTAGATACCTTACTCAAACCATTGGATGAATAAAATCCTTTGTTACAATAGTAATGGAAATTTAACACATGTTCTTCAGCTACAGATAATGAAACTGTTTTAAAAAGGTTAGATTAATGGATTAAAATCATGCTTGGTTTCTCTGACTCTCTGAAGTAGGTACCTAGGTATTCTATAGAAAGAAAACAAAGGTAACAAAACTTATCAGTCTGATCTCACATAAACGCATAATGTCTCGTGAAGTAGACATTCGGATGACAAATGTGACACAAAGACCAAACTATGAGACGCCATCTTGAAATTCCAATGTTTATTGTTGGAGCGATGAGTAGAATATTGTTATTCGTGTAATAAGAATATTTTTAAATGATAAATCTCAGTGCAGGATAGTAGAGTACGAGGCGTAAAAAAAGTAAGGTACCTAACGTGCAGGTACTTTGAGAGCATATAACGCTTGTAAGTTAAGTTGAAGTTGTTTTCATTTTAATCTTTGCAGCAGTGGAGGTAGATGAAGGTGGGTATTTTAGACATAGTAGAATTCCAGATAGGAATCTGCTGACTCCACTCTACTGAACATAGGAGTTAAGTTGAAGTTGTTTTCATTTTAATCTTTGCAGCAGTGGAGGTAGATGAAGGTGGGTATTTTAGACATAGTAGAATTCCAGATAAGAATCTGCTGACTCCGCTCTACTGAACATACAGCAGATAAGATTTTTCCAAAACATTGCTGAAACACCTTTCAAACGCTATGTTCTGAAAGAGTCAGTTCCATCTTCTGTCAGTGTAGCTTCCAGTTGCTTACATTGGTGGTAGCAATTCTGAGTTTTGCCTTTATGCAACATGGGCAATTCCTATGTTTCAATCACCGAGATCAGACTGATAAGTTTTGTTACCTACCTTTGTTTTCTTTCTATAGAATACCTAGGTACCTATTTCAGAGAGTCAGAGAAACCAAGCATGATTTTAATCCATCAATCTAACCTTCTTAAAACAGTTTCATTATCTGTAGCTGAAGAACATGTGTTAAATTTCCATTACTATTGTAACAAAGGATTTTATTCATCCAATGGTTTCAAAGGTACCTTGTCCTTGATCTACAAATACATAGGTACTACATGATTGTTTTTCTTATCCCAATATATATATAGGAAAGTATTTTTTAATCCAATTTTTTCATTAAGGATAAATGATTTTGCAGTAGATATTTACTTATGTATGTAACTAAATTTCCATTACTATTGTAACAAAGGATTTTATTCATCCAATGGTTTCAAAGGTACCTTGTCCTTGATCTACAAATACATAGGTACCTACTACATGATTGTTTTTCTTATCCCAATATATATAGGAAAGTATTTTTTAATCCAATTTTTTCATCAATGATCTTTTCATCAAGGTTTTGCAGTAGATATTTACTTATGTATGTAATTATCTACATGTGGAAATATGACAATCTTGACCATTATATTCTGTTTATCTGTTAGGATAAAGTTATGTATTCTCATTTCTCACTCATGAAAACATTTTTCTTTTCAGTTGTTATCATGTCTAGAGCAAACAAAGAAAACTCTAACAGACGGCAATATAATATTATGTCTGCAGAAGAAGTTGCAGCAGGCAAGAAATCTTACTGGTCAGAGATGGAGATAACAGGTACATAAGTAGAGATTTCTACACTTTTATATAGTGCATAAAGAAATATTAAGTACACAGTACTTACATGTTACATGTAGTTGATATCCAGATGAGTTGTTATCTGGGCTATTGCATGCTGCTGGATTTTCTCAGCCCCCAGTCAGGCTATACAAAGAGGTGGTTAAGCTCGTCAAATCATAAATATGTAACTATGTACCAAAACTTCAAACATAAGCAAAGGATTATAATAAATATGATACTAGGATTCTTCTATTAAAACAATGACCAATCTAAATTAATTCAATTTATCCACCTACTAGAGGTCGAAAACCGCAAAACCGGATACATGGCTTGGTTGAATGGATAGAAGTAGCTCATTACTCTCACTATAATGTGATGTGATTATCCACGGGGGTTATCTTTTATGGTTCCTTCGTCGTCTTTCAGAATGTCTGAGATGCTGTCCGACGTGAAGCTGGGGGGTCTGAAACGCATATTTCTGCACGAGATCAGGATATGCTCGATTGTCATGGATTACGTACTGTAAATGTCTAAAACATTTCATTCTTACTCATTCGGACATGACACTTCCTTCCTATTCAATTTGCCTGTCTTATTAATCTTCATAGGTAATATTGTTTTTATAATTTTCATTTCAAACTGCGTCTAGCGTCACCCTGTATCTAATTTACAACTTTATTCTTTTTACTCTTTCTTGCTGTTCTTCATTTTTTATTGGTGGATATTCTCTTTTACCTGGACGCATGCGCAGTAGCTCTTTTCTTATCAACTGTTTAGAATTCATATTATAAATTGTAGGTAGGTACCGTCCAATAGATACCTAGCGAGCTACTTCAAGCTTTAAAATTATCAATTTGATTTTGGGCTGTTAGATTTTGGCAAATACCTAGGCAGGTATTTAATTATTATTTTTTCTCTTTCTAGCAGGTAGGTTGGTAGGTAGGTACCAATATTATTATAATATTGATAGGAATACAGGTAAAATGTGTAAGTAGAGGCGATCATAATAAAGCTAGGTACCGATTCAGGCCTATCTAAAAGGTAGCTACAAGGTAGAAGTGATTTCCAATTGGGATGCCACAAGAAACAGAAGAAAAGGGAGACCTACCTACTTGTTTTCAAAGTTGAACAGAAAGCATTAGGTAAATAATCTAATAACAACTGATAAATTTCTACAATTCTTATTTATCATATCTTTTGAACTGTTTGGTTTACCAGGGTGGTAGGTACTACAAGGTTTGTTACCGAAAAAGGGTGCCGCGAGACCAAATAAGTTGAAAACCGCTGAGCTAAAGGTAATCATTATGATTTCTTGAGAGAACTTTCCATCTCATATTCATCATCCTGTCTTGGGTCTTATTGCTATTTACGTATTTACCTATAGCACGGATTTCAAACTTCGATAAGTGTAGGGCTGTAGGGGTTGCATGAGAGTCGGTCTCTACTTTGAGAACCGCAGGATTTTGATGATTTGGAGGGAATGTGACAATGCCATCTTCTTGAAAAAAAAAAAAGAAAAAAATATCGTTGATGATAAAGGTTAGGTATCTACCTACCTATGCGAGTTACGTAATAGATACGGTGGGTAGGTACTATTAGTGCAAAAAATTAAAGATTTCAAAGTGTGATGGTTGAATTTACTGAGAACTTGTAGACCGGTCCATATTATTTTCATCAGAACACCTGATCTAAAGACCGCCTGTAAGTGTATACATCACGCAATACATTTTTCAAAACAAAACCTCACCAAAAACCATAGAGGTTTCGTATCAGTTCGCGTTTGTTTACAACTTGAATTTCCTTCAGAGTTCAGGAAAATTTCGCGAAAATCCCCGCATTGCATTGGAAATATTGAATCTTGAAGCAATAAAAATCTGCAAGTACGAGAATGTAACTAGACAGGATGTATGTATCAGCACAGTGTCTAATATACCTACAGAGTGTAAAGTCCCTAGTGCCTATTTAGGAAGTATCAGTTTCAGTTAACTTGATTCGAGTTTCACATTAATTCCGTGTGTCATAAAGGGTTAAGTTAGGTTATTTAGCCCTTTTTATATGCAATCTTTCAAAACTCGATCAACCAAAAGAGTTTGGTCCAAGCTTTTTAATGTTCAAAGCTGAGCGCAGAGAATGTAACTAGACAGGATGTATGTATCAGCACGGTGTCTAATATACAGAGTGTAAAGTCCCTCGTGTCCATTTAGGAAGTATCAGTTTCATACAATAGTAGGTATTTATCTTGATTCGAGTTTCACATTAATTTCGTGTGTCAGAAAGGGTTAAGTTAGGTTATTTAGCCCTTTTTATATGCAATCTTTCAAAACTCGATCACCCAAAAGAGTTTGGTCCAAGCTTTTCAATGTTCAAAGCTGAGCGCAGGACTCTCCGAGACAATCCATAGCATGATCATTTTATTACAAAAGAAACAGCAACATAAACATCTACAAACACTCACGCAATCTCACAAAACAAAACAAAACCTGGAAACCTTGACTCTTGTTGAGACAGTGAAGAACAGCTAGGGGCCCAAGATAAAATAATAATAAATGTTTATCTGTCATGTCTTTACTCAATAGAAAAGTACGGATAAGATGGTTCGATTCCCGTTAAAGCTTGGAAAAGTTGCTCTAAGGTATAAAGTGACATCATCATAACCCTATAAAGCACCGGTCTTCAACTTTTTCAATGCAGGAAAACTAGCCCGCGGGAGCACCTGCTCACCTGGGCGTGGGGTTGCCGATCCCTATTATAATGGATCTAGAGAAGGAAAAAACAGGACATAGGAACAGTAAAAAGAGAAAAAAAAAATTACAAAAGAAACAGCAACATAAACATCTACAAACACTCACGCAATCTCACAAAACAAAACAAAACCTGGAAACCTTGACTCTTGTTAAGACAGTGAAGAACAGCTAGGGGCCCAAGATAAATAATAATAAATGTTCATCTGTCATGTCTTTACTCGATAGAAAAGTACGGATAAGATAGTTCGATTCCCGTTAAAGCTTGGAAAAGTTGCTCTAAGGTAAGGTAAGTGACATCGAAAATCATAATCCTAAAATGAAGGGGTCGGCAACTTTTTCAATGCAGGAAAACAGGCCCACGGGCGCTTTGTTGCCGACTCCTACTATAAGGTTTTAGAGAAAGAAAACACAAGACATGGAAACAGTAATAAAAAAAATAAACTGAAAAACTCACCTTGAAGCGGCGTGGTTTGACCAGGAACTTTGAAAGACGATGAAGAGGAATTGGTAGTCGGCTCAGATTTGGTGGTCCGCCGGTACGATTCCAGCTCTCGGAGATGATTGGTAAATGGAGATTCTAGGAACTGCCTTTGACCCAGGGATATCGATCGGAACTGATGGGGCTGCCCTGCTGAACATACAGAACCCACTGCAACCATAAATATAACAGACCTTTGTATTGGAGAACTATCTATTCCAGTGATTCCCAAATGAACGCTCCGCTGCCCCTTTACTATGTTTTATGTGATCTTCTTGGGGGTCTTAAAGTCCTTCACGGCCCCCTAGGGGTACCGTGGACCCCAGTTTGGGAATCACTGATCTATTCCATGAAGAAGTTCGCACTTTACATTTGGCACTTCGCAGTAGTCATGATGTAATATTATAGTTATAGAGGAGAACATTGGAGAGAGATGCAGTGAACAAGAGATTTGAGTGGAGGATGATAGTTGAGGAGGTAAAGCCCCACCCCGGGCTGTAGTGCCATTTGGTAAGGTAAGGGTAAGAGAAGAACATTGAAGAGTTTTTAGAGATCCAACTCGAAAGATGGCGTCGTTTTTACGTTAAAACGCTTGCAAAATGCGAAGCGCAAAGTACGAAGCTGCTTTCAGGAAGAGGCTCTCTAGGTCTTACGAGTAAATAATGTAAATATACATAAATACCTACTATTGTTATGGTAATAGATAGAACTACGGTAGGTACTATTTTTCTATTAGATAATAAAATATCACACGGTTTGTGTCAAACCAGGATGAGCATTGACCATTATCAGTATCAAAAATCCCTAGACGTCAATATTCGAGAGCAGTGTAGAAAATTCTCACCACTACAGTCTACAGCTATCTCGAATAAATTGAGCTCTAGTAAATATGTGTATACAGGATGGAGAAGAAAAGAATTTTGAGACGAAAAGAATTTTAATGAATTTTTTGATTTGGCAAAGGACAAGTGCCAAATTCACTACAGTCTACAGCTATCTCGAATAAATTGAGCTCTAGTAAATATGTGTATACAGGATGGAGAAGAAAAGAATTTTGAGACGAAAATAATTTTAATGAATTTTTTGATTTGGCAAAGGACAAATGCCAAATCTTGATTGACAAATCCAACTCTGTCACAGAGAAAAACAGGGGATGCGGATAGCAGAAATCCCATAACAAGTTTTCATCCTGCTGAGATGAGACTGAAAAGTCTCTTTGCCACAGAAGTTCAAATAAAGTCCTTGAGGGTTTAGGTAAAATTTGCCATATTATGGCAACTTTTACAGTACAGTTCTCAAAAAATATGGCTTCCAATAAAATACAAAACTTGGTCTACACCCCACATCATTGTGACTCCCATTCCCATATGACCAGACTGACTTGCTGATGAGTCTGATGACCCATCCTGTAAGAGACTGTTTGATTGTCTGCAGTGTATGTTTTGTGCTTGTTGCGAGGAACAACTGGGTTCTGGAAAAGTCTTGTTGTCATGTTTGTGATCACGATTATAAAATGTTGTCAAGTAGCATACATGCAAGCCTATGTGCAACAAAACAACTGAGGCCATCGATGAAACAGTCAAACTATTTACTATTGTAATAGACAATCGTACGACTGCATAGGTCGATGCCTAGAAATTACGAAAATAAATAAAGAACTCGGTCAAGGGAATGATGACCGTTCTGACAACTTTTGATGTCCAGACCGTTCTAACAACTGCAACCATAAATATAACAGACCTTTGTATTGGAGAACTATCTATTCCAGTGATTCCCAAATGAACGCTCCGCTGCCCCTTTACTGTGTTTTATGTGATCTTCCCGGGGGTCTTAAAGTCCTTCACGGCCCCCTCGGGGTACCGTGGACCCCAGTTTGGGAATCACTGATCTATTCCATGAAGAAGTTCGCACTTTACATTTGACACTTTGCAGTAGTCATGATGTAATATTATAGTTATAGAGGAGAAGATTTGAGAGAGATGCAGTGAACAACAGATTTGAGTGGAGGAGGATAGTTGAGGAGGTAAAGCCCCACCCCGGACTGTAGTGCCATTTGGTAAGGTAAGGGTAAGAGAAGAACATTGAAGAGTTTTTAGAGATCCAACTCGAAAGATTGTTTTTACGTTAAAACGCTTGCGAAATGCGAAGCGCAAAGTACGATGCTGCTTTGCCACAGAAGTTCAAATAAAGTCCTTGAGGGTTTAGGTAAAATTTGCCATATTATGGCAACTTTTACAGTACAGTTCTCAAAAATGGCTTCCAATAAAATACAAAACTTGGTCTACACCCCACATCATTGTGACTCCCATTCCCACATATGACCAGACTGACTTGCTCTACATGCAAGCCTATGTGCAACAAAACAACTGAGGGTATCGATAAAACTATTTACTATTGCAATAGAAAATGCCACGGCTGCATATAGGTGCCTAGAAACCGGGCGGGAATCGAACCCGCGGCCTAGCGCTTACAAGGCAGACGCACTACCAACTAAGCTAAGTAGGCTGGCAATGAGTAAGTTCCTAAAAGAGATAGGTATGTGTAGATAGGTAAGGTACTGAATTTTAAAACATATTTTACCCTTAAGTTGTGCAGACGTATACCTACCTACATTTTAATAACCACTTTTGACAGAAATCAATTAAACATTTTAGCAGTAAAATCATTTCACTCAAACATTTTACTACAGTACCAAAAAATACATAATGACATTAGTAAAGATCATTGAGTCTCGGATGTCCAGAGAGTCATAAAAAGAGTAAAATATGATAGAAGTAGATAGGTATTAAAACTAAAGTTGATATTGTTCCTAAAGTCCGCAGTTGCGACAAGAAAGTTGCAAAATTTAGTGAACATTGTTCTGAGAATTCGATATTTGTGAAATTGTCATTAAAAATGAACCCGAATGTAGGTTTTAATATCTACGAGTAAAGCTAAAGATACTACTACAACCTGTCTCAAAATTGACACATTTTACAGACTCATATTGGTATCCCGATACAACAATGTGATGATTCTGGAGAAAAAATTGATAAATTTCCCTACTGTCTCTAGAAAAAGTAAAAAAGTTTTACAGACTCATATTGGTATCCCGATACAACAATGTGATGATTCTGGAGAAAAAATTGATAAATTTCCCTACTGTCTCTAGAAAAAAAAGTCCATAGGAAAAATCGGCAAAGCGGAACTAACAAAAGAAATGCTCTCAAAGTTTTCATACGAGTACATGGTAAGGGAGTACCAAATGAGAAAACACACAGACATGATGACAAACAGGATCAGCTGAAGTATGCCAGGGCGTGACACATTACAGTCGAAACAGATAAGATTCAAGATGATGAGTTAAGCTGTGGTCACTCCAATGCTGCACAAAACCATAAGGTAGAAACTTTATAGAGTCGTTCAGAAAGAATTATTGAAGAGTTGGCTTTATCTAAATGCCGCACTTTAATGCGTTCATTTTCACGCACATAACTCTCCTCGGCTGACATTTTGTGAGGATAATTGATGGGCGCGTGGACTTTAATGAGGTCTTGAGATCGGGTTGGCATAGTGCTACAAAGTGTTTGGGACTTGCTCTGGGGTTTGGGGTTAATTGATTCGCTTTATATTGCTTTGAGTTTCATCCACAAGTCCACAGGTGTGCTTGTGAGCTCTTGTGGTCATTGTTTTCCATGGCATCTCTTTTGAGATTCTTATCTACATATCCACACTCTTCAAAACACAGATAGATATTATTAATATGCGTGATTTTCGGTGGATGGGCTCATCCACAAGTCCACAGGTGTGCTTGTGAGCTCTTGTGGTCATTGTTTTCCATGGCATCTCTTTTGAGATTCTTATCTACATATCCATACTCTTCAAAACACAGATGGATATTATTAATATGCGTGATTTTCGATGGATGGGGTGAAATTGAGGGGTGACATACTGACAAATTTGGTGGTTAGTCTGTTTAAGATCTACATAAAATATAAATTATCATTTGAAGGGTCAAATTATATAGTACATGTTTGGTAGACTAAAAAATATATCAGGTACCTTACCTACTAGTAGTACTATAATGTGAGGTGTCTTTGACATAAAATATAAATTATCATTTGAAGGGTCAAATTATATAGTACATGTTTGGTAGACTAAAAAATATATCAGGTACCTTACCTACTAATAGTACTATAATGTGAGGTGTCTTTAGATTTAGACATGTTAAAAGATCTTTTTTTACGTATTCTTCCATTATGTATCACATTTTTCACATAGGTATCGACAAAACATGAATGATTCACAAATCTACTAAACATGGAGGTGTTCTCGTGTTACCATGAATGACATGGAATTTATATGTGCGATGTGATTTGATGACACTTGCAGATCATGTATTTCAACTCTACCCCAGTCAACGGCTTGTCAGAAAGCTGTCAAATACCACAACTAGTGAATTGTTTCAGTATTTTGAAATTAAAATGCATTATATTTCTGAGTTTGTACATTTGCTTGTGGAAATTTTCAGTAAAACATGGTAGATATAGAAAAAAATAATTGTATGACCGTACCTATTAATAAAATTATTGTTTGGGTACCTATTAGCCTATTACTTATTTGGAGAAATATTCGCAACATACAGCGTGTTCCAGAAGAATAATTATTCCAGACATATCTTACACCAGCAAGTGAAGAAGGTGATGAATATTCTTTTCAGGATATGTTCGAAATTTTTACTTCTACCCACAATTTGGTGTCTACATAAAATCTATTTGTAGACATAAAAATTGCAAATAGGTACCTATGTTCCAGAATCACAATCTGGGGAACCAGATGTTTCGAGGAGCTTGTGGCTGACACATCACAAGTGTGGCGTACACTATTACCCTAATTCCACAAGAGGTACTTACATAATAACACACATGAGAATGCGAATATTAAAGAGACAAGATGATACAAATTATCAACATTGTCGCGTAGTGAAAAGGGTAAAAGAAAATAATATTTAATTAATTAATCAAAACAAGTTGGTTCTCAGAAATTTTACTGACTCATGATACAATTTTAATTTTGTAAACACGTGCTTTGGATGAATCATTAGCATAAATCAACACCGTTTGTAATGTCTTGTGGTTAATACTTATGATAACAGGCAGAAAAACAGATGGACAAGGAGTCGATTTGGTTGATGAAACCCTGACATAAAATGTTGAAAATAATGAGACAAATTTCTTTACCCTAGAATAAAAAAGGAAACGGATTTGTCCCTCTTAATCGGCCTTCAGTTTTCTCCAGTCCCAATTTGGATTTTGAGCCTCAAGGTATAAACACACTGCCCTCAAGTCACATGAGCTCATGTGATATCATGTGGGAGGCATGTAACGTCAGAAAATGTGGTTCATAGACCATCACTTGAGGAGAACATACATGAAATTCTTACCTCTACCACTTCGTCCAACAAATCTCAGGTCGTTAAACTTTGCCTAGACCATCACTTGAGGAGAACATACATGAAATTCTTACCTCTACCACTTCGTCCAACAAATCTCAGGTCGTTAAACTTTGCCACTTGAACTTCAAAGTTCTCCCATAATATGGTGGGTGATTTCGTTCACGATAGCTAGACTGACGGCACCTCACGCTTTCAAGCCCACGCCTTGATAGAGGGCAGTGATAAGCCCAAAATCACACAACAGACTTACATAGCCAAAGGTATGTCCAAACATAGTCGACCGGCCGTCGATCGACGACAATCGATTATGTGGGGACACACCTGAAGAGATGGATTGAATACTTACGTGTTTTCGACCGCGGCTCTCTAGGACCGTCGACAGTAACTTTGATAGCTTTGGTATAGGTGGTCACTTGGGGCGGACAAGTCCCGATGGTAATGGTAATGCTAAAACTTTTCCCTGTAACAGAACGAAGAAAACAATCACACAAATTAATATTACGAGTATCTTTATAGCACTGGTGTGTGGTGTTTAATTTGTTCGTTGACACGAAGTGTATGCTGATACAGCTGATCTCTTGAAAGAATTGGATACAGTACCTCTTGTCTGATAGATACCTATCTCCATCAAATGGAAAAGAATGTACCCTCGAACTTCGAAACCTGGGAGTGAAAGGCGAATTTCAAATGATTATGCATAGTGTTAAAATGCATTGACGATAATCTGACTTTATGCACTCATTGTCTTTGTTGCTATAGGCGGCTCAGTAGTTAACGAAAAGAAGATCCTCAGCCCAGAAACCGCAGACGCACCACAAACTTTTTTGAAAACCCTAGTACCTATATCGACCAAAAACCTCAAAGTGCGAAGTCATAAATATTCAATAACACTCAGTTTTTGTCGATTCTTTTACCTCGGCAATTAATTTTAGGCTGGTTTTGTTATGATTTGTTAAACTTTAAGAGGCATTGGAGTATGTAGGTAATGTACCTACCTATGTCTGAGTATGTCTTACTTGTACCCACTAGAGGTAGGTACATATGTATGTACATAGGTAGTTCTGATTTAAATATTGCTTCGGTTTTCGGGGGGACAAGTCCCGATGGTAATGGTAATGCTAAAACTTTTCCCTGTAACAGAACGAAGAAAAAAATCACACAAATTAATAATAATAATATTAATTATCAATGAATAGTGTTATAAGGGTAATATTATAAGGCTAGATTACCTAGGTAATATTGATTATTGTCCTTAGAACACTGGCTCACACAAATTTCTTGCTGATCTGGTGCCAGACATAGATATAAAGCTCCATCAAATGGCAAAGACTCTACTCTCGAATTTTGAAACCTCGGAGTGAAAGGCGAATTTCAAATGATTATGCATAGTGTTAAAATGCATTGACGATAATCTGACTTTATGCACTCATTGTCTTTGTTGCTATAGGCGGCTCAGTAGTTAACGAAAAGAAGATCCTCAGCCCAGAAACCGCAGACGCACCACAAACTTTTTTGAAAACCCTAGTACCTACTCGTATATCGACCAAAAACCTCAAAGTGCGAAGTCATAAATATTCAATAACACTCAGTTTTTGTCGATTCTTTTACCTCGGCAATTAATTTTAGGCTGGTTTTGTTATGATTTGTTAAACTTTAAGAGGCATTGGAGTATGTAGGTAATGTACCTACCTATGTCTGAGTATGTCTTACTTGTACCCACTAGAGGTAGGTACATATGTATGTACATAGGTAGTTCTGATTTAAATATTGCTTCGGTTTTCAAAACCAGAATCTGCCAGAATATCTAGAACTCGAGTATATTAGATAAGTAAGGATAGTATTGCTGTTGGGAGTTGATTGATAGTCAGTTCTACTGCTTCTACATGTACAACACCTATAGAACATATTTTATGATGGAACTAAATTGAAAATATTCGATTGATATTTCCCTATGCATCTTCAATTAGAATAAAATTGATGTAATTCCAATACCTAATTATCTACACATCTAATTGTAAAGCGAAAAGTGCACTATGAATATCAAGGTTCTTTCTGCTGAAACGTAGATTCTCAATTATTATGTAAGTGACGTGTATATCAAAATTATCTGCCTAGATGTTGTAAAAGTATGTAGAGGAGGTGTAAAATATTAAATGGTACCTTCGATATTTCTTCACCGATATCACCATTGCTAGCAAGGTCGATGTAAATATTCTTCGATGTATGTAGATATGCTTGTGATTTACAATCTTCTCTTTAGAATCATAGCGCCTACCAATGTCAAACACAAAATAATATAGACACTATCACCACAGAAACCAACAAACCACCATTCATAGAAATATTTTCATAGCTATCCCACATTCCATGAGGCAGGTTGGATGTAAAATTGTTCCCGTTTAACCTGGAAGTGAGTATAGAGAGCGTAAACCTGCGTAACGGATTATATACAGACTCCATAAGAAATACACAGAGTGCAGAGACTGCGGGAGAGAAAACTTTTCCTCGCTCGCCTAATATTTGAGTTTCATTTATGTTTTTAATTTGATAACTACAAGTTCGGCCATGCCTTTTCCACAAGCTTGGCCATGCCTCGGGATGAACTAGCGGGATTCCGGAGCGAAGCGACGGAATTCAGCTAGTAATCTAATAAGAACTGATACCTAACTTTCTACAATTCTTATTTATCATATCTTTTGAACTGTTTGGTTTACCAGGGTGGTAGGTACTACAAGGTTTGTTACCGAAAAAGGGTGCCGCGAGACCAAATAAGTTGGGAACAGCTGAGCTAAAGGTAATCATTATGATTTCTTGAGAGAACTTTCCATCTCATATTGGTTATTTCGTCTAGGGGCCTTATTCCTATATTAGCACGGATCTCAAACTTCGGTGAGTGTAGGGGTTGCATGAGAGTCGGCCTTTACTTTGAGGACCGCAGGATTTTGATGATTTGGGGGGAATGTGACAATGCCATCTTTTGAAAAAAAAAAAAAAAAATCGTTGATGATAAAGGTTAGGTATCTACCTACCTATGCGAGTTAGGTAATAGGTCTATACGGTGGGTTGTTACTATTAGTGCAAAAAATTAAAAATTTCAAAGTGTGATGGTTGAATTTACTGAGAACTTGTAGACTGGTCCATATTTTATCAGAACACCTATCTAAAGACCGCCTGTAAATGTATACATCACGCAATACATTTTTCAAAACAAAACCTCACCAAAAACCATAGAGGTTTCGTATCACTTCGCGTTTGTTTACAACTTGAATTTCCTTCAGAGTTCAGGAAAATTTCGCGATTTTTGGGGGAAAATCGGTCAAAAGCGCTCGAGGAAAGCTTTTCCGGTGCAAAGTTGAGGACAGTTAAGTTGAAGTTGTTTTCATTTTAATCTTTGCAGCAGTGGAGGTAGATGAAGGTGGGTATTTTAGACACAGTAGAATTCCAGATAGGAATCTGCTGACTCCACTCTACTGAACATCACCCCTCAATTTCACCCCATCCATCGAAAATCACGCATATTAATAATATCCATCTGTGTTTTGAAGAGTATGGATATGTAGATAAGAATCTCAAAAGAGATGCCATGGAAAACAATGACCACAAGAGCTCACAAGCACACCTGTGGACTTGTGGATGAAACTCAAAGCAATATAAAGCGAATCAATTAACCCCAAACCCCAGAGCAAGTCCCAAACACTTTGTAGCACTATGCCAACCCGATCTCAAGACCTCATTAAAGTCCACGCGCCCATCAATTATCCTCACAAAATGTCAGCCGAGGAGAGTTATGTGCGTGAAAATGAACGCATTAAAGTGCGGCATTTAGATAAAGCCAACTCTTCAATAATTCTTTCTGAACGACTCTATAAAGTTTCTACCTTATGGTTTTGTGCAGCATTGGAGTGACCACAGCTTAACTCATCATCTTGAATCTTATCTGTTTCGACTGTAATGTGTCACGCCCTGGCATACTTCAGCTGATCCTGTTTGTCATCATGTCTGTGTGTTTTCTCATTTGGTACTCCCTTACCATGTACTCGTATGAAAACTTTGAGAGCATTTCTTTTGTTAGTTCCGCTTTGCCGATTTTTCCTATGGACTCTTTTTTACTTTTTCTAGAGACAGTAGGGAAATTTATCAATTTTTTCTCCAGAATCATCACATTGTTGTATCGGGATACCAATATGAGTCTGTAAAATGTGTCAATTTTGAGACAGGTTGTAGTAGTATCTTTAGCTTTACTCGTAGATATTAAAACCTACATTCGGGTTCATTTTTAATGACAATTTCACAAATATCGAATTCTCAGAACAATGCTCACTAAATTTTGCAACTTTCTTGTCGCAACTGCGGACTTTAGGAACAATATCAACTTTAGTTTTAATACCTATCTACTTCTATCATATTTTACTCTTTTTATGACTCTCTGGACATCCGAGACTCAATGATCTTTACTAATGTCATTATGTATTTTTTGGTACTGTAGTAAAATGTTTGAGTGAAATGATTTTACTGCTAAAATGTTTAATTGATTTCTGTCAAATGTGGTTATTAAAATGTAGGTATACGTCTGCACAACTTAAGGGTAAAATATGTTCTAAAATTCAGTACCTTACCTATCTACACATACCTATCTCTTTTAGGAACTTACTCATTTTCAAATTCCACCTTGGAGAAGTGGCAAATCAGAGACGAGGTACCTAATAAATAGGTAAGTGCGTTATTCTGACGACATACAAATTGGTGATCTTATTTATTTAAGGTATGTACTTATTTATGTGTAATAATAATTATGTTGATAAAAAGTTAGGAAAATTTCATTAACACTAAGTACTTAAAACCAATATTGTCATTTTTCAGAGAGTTGTGTCCTACTAAAAAAATTCATCAGCCATATTGAAGATAGTAGAAAATTTCATTTCTCCTACTTTAGAATACTACAAGTAAAAGCTAAGAAGCATTCTTTAGAATACTATAAGTAAATAGGTATGTATAGAAGAAAAATTAGACCGATTGCAATCTTTCTCATGCTCTTATTTAACGAGTAACTGCCTAACATGAGTTAGTGGAGATGTTTGCAACACCAAACTCATTATTCCTTGGTGGAGGTGCTAAAAATTTCGCACGTTTTAATTTCTACTAGTGGAGATGCCTCAACTCCCCACCCAAAATAACATTGTACCATTCGCATCCAATAAATAAATAAAGAATGAATAAAGTTTCTTTGTGTTATTAGCTATGAAGATCTACAATGAGCCGAATGGAACACAGAAGCTTCTATCATATCTTCTGGACAGCTTACAAGGTAAGATTTACAAGGAATTTATTTCTATCTTGTACAAATTTAAATTTTGCAGAACTACATTTAAAATCCCAAAACTTCAATCAATCAAATTTCTGAATTAATTTTTGGTAAAGCAGAGCCTGTTCACAACTTTTGTGGATATCACAGCATGACTAAGTGCCTCCTTTGCATTCAGTTTCCATATCTTGATAATCTTTTTATACCGGTAATAATGCTGTCACTCAACCCTACAACTAGCACCATCCATTTCAAGTTCCAAATATACCTACTGATTAGTCATTAGAATCTGTAAGCTCTTTATTATTTACTTAAAAAAAAAATCTCTATCTTGCTCCATTTAAAGTGTAGAACAACAGAACCTTTTTTGAGAGAGGACATGTTAACTGAGGACACTACAGTCCAGGGTTACTGGGTACATTGTGTCTCATTTATTTCATAGCTAGGTGTATTAACTTGCTCTTGCAAAAAAAGTTCAGCCTCTTGTCCCACATTATGTATTGAATTTTTCTCATGTACCTATTGATTTCTTTCTTGATAGAATATAAAATCCATAGGAAGCAAATTCATATAAGTAGGTAGAATACACTCAATAGGTATTTTGTGTATAATACTCATAAATAATATGTTAGGAATTTAATTATATTTCTTATCGAGTATTTTTGCTGCGAAAAGAAAAATAAATTTATTTTATCAACGAATTAAATATATCAGCAAAATAAAATTCCTGCAAAAAATTTGGCAGCGGTGGGATTCGAACCCACGCCCTTTCGGACTGGTGCCTAAAACCAGCGCCTTAGACCACTCGGCCACGCTACCTTGTTGAGAATGGGCGGTTTGAAAGCAGTACATAAACGGGAGACTTGTATTCAAGACTCTTTCACACTGAGTGAGTCCGTGAGTCGCGTTTTCAAGTCTCTCATGACGTGATAAGAGTAGGTCGCAGCGGTGGGATTCGAACCCACGCCCTTTCGGACTGGTGCCTAAAACCAGCGCCTTAGACCACTCGGCCACGCTACCTTGTTGAGAACGGGTGGTTTGAAAGCAGTATATAAACGCGAGACTTGTATTCAAGACTCTTTCACACTGAGTGAGTCCGTGAGTCGCGTTTTCGAGTCTCTCATGACGTGATAAGAGTAGGGAGTAGGTTTTACCTTATCTACTCTTATCATTATCAGATTATCACTTTTCTGTGCAGCTTGAAATATTGATATTGATTTTGTTTCAAATGGGCCAATTACCTACTTACGAATACGCGAAATGCGAGAAAATTACTTCAGCACCCTAAAAACTTCCGCATTATTTTTCAATCATTCGAAGCTCAACTTTTCCTGTGTTATATTTTTTGCCTAGCGCATTTCCTACGGTTTCTCTCCCTCACACGTAGCCTCATTGAGCTCAGACTAACTGTACACCATTGTGTTCCGGATAACGGAACAGCCTCTGAATGATCCCGAATGGTCCATATTACCATATCAATAGACGCGCCAGCGCCAGTGGGTATAGAAATTAGGAACCTCAAGTGGGCGCTTTGTTTTGTGGGGGCCATTGCTCTACATTTGTTTCTGTGCAGCTTGAAATATTGATATTGATTTTGTTTCAAATGGGCCAATTACCTACTTACGAATACGCGAAATGCGAGAAAATTACTTCAGCACCCTAAAAACTTCCGCATTATTTTTCAATCATTCGAAGCTCAACTTTTCCTGTGATATGTACCTATGCCTATTTTGACTAGCGCATTTCCTATGGTTTCTCTCATTCTCTCCCTCACACGTAGTCTCATTGAGCTCAAACTAACTGTACACCATTGGGTTCCGGATAACGGATCAGCCTCTGAATGATCCCGAATGGTCCATATTACCATATCAATAGACACGCCAGCGCCAGTGGGTATAGAAATTAGGAACCTCAAGTGGGCGCTTTGTTTTGTGGGGGCCATTGCTCTACATTTGGGACTTGGCTGTAAATAATGTCTGATGCTTGGGCAGATAATTTGCATACATTAGCCGAGTCCGGTATGTTTGAGCGGAGGTGCCGAAATATCTCTGGATTCTACGGTAGAGAAATGATGGTCAGCTTTGATAATTTCGAACTGACTACTCATGTGGCGATTTGTCTGACAGATAGACTTGTACAGATGCAATATGTACCTACCACTCATATTAGCCATTTGTCTGACAGATAGACTTGAACAGATCAATATGTACCACTCACATTTACCATCTGTCTGACAGATAAAATGTTGGGGCGTCCCGTCGTTTCGAATTCTTGACGTTCGCGAGCCCCCCGGCACGCTTGATAAATCGTAAAGAAAGTTCGAGTGTTAAAGAGTTTCCTGGCAGCTCTTTTGGCCATTTAACCCCCATCCTTTGTATTCTCCTTTTCTTCCCACCTCTATGGATTTTGTTCTCCCTCTGACGTACGTCTTTTCCTTACACCTTTTTCCAGTGGATAGGTCTGTACAAGAGACTTTGTATTAGCCCCAACTTCAATCAAAAGGTCGTCCAGTTGTACCCTTTTATCACTGACACCGCCTTTAGCACAGAAATGAATATTTCTGTGCTTTAGCTCTCAAGATGACTTGTCGACAAACATTACCTAGGAATAATATTCAAACCCAGAAATGTCTTCACTGTCTAAACTGAGAAACACGAAACGTGTTTGTCATATGAATGACTTGAAACATGTCGTATAAATCGTATATATGTAGATAGAGTAGAGAATGTAGAGATAGAGGTATTATATTGTTTTGTTGTGTGTCCCAGTACAAACAAGACGAATCTACGATACATAAGACCTTGTTTAGACTGCGGGAGTAAAGGGACTTTTCAGTCTCATTTCGGCAGTATAAGCAGGGTATATTCTATTCTATTTAACAGGAACATCAATGCTTCCATTTCTTCCATGAAAAGCCCCTCATCTGGGTGAGACTGGTGGAAGTGTAATACATAAGACCTTGTTTAGACTGCGGGAGTAAAGGGACTTTTCAGTCTCATTTCGGCAGTATAAGCAGGGTATATTCTATTCTATTTCACAGGAACATCAATGCTTCCATTTCTTCCATGAAAAGCCCCTCATCTGGGTGAGACTGGTTGAAGTTTGCAGGTTGCAAACCATGGTGCCTCAACTAATCTTAAATTTCAATCTGTAATATTTTAATCTTGTGTAATGTATTGTATAAATTTAAATTCAAAGAAATCAATTATAAAAAATTGGGGAAGTCTATGAAAGAATGGCATTTTTTTAGTAGTCGGAAAAATAGCCTTTCCCTCAGAGACCTTCCCAGATAAATTTGTATTCTTGAACTAACAATCTTTTCTCTTGCATTGTTTCCAGGTAAATTCTATTCCACTCTTATACTTTTACGTCCGTCCGTCAAGTCACCTAACCAGTGTGGTAAGTTTGTTTTTTCCCCTATTAGCTTTTCCTTTTTTTGCAAATTTGAATTTTTAAATTTGGCTTTCCAGGTAAATTCTATTCCACTCTTATACTTTTACGTCCTTCCGTCAAGTCACCTAACCAGTGTGGTAAGTTTGTTTTTTCCCCTAGCTTTTCCTTTTTTGCAAATTTGAATTTTTAAATTTGGTCAACATGAAACTAGAGCCGGGGGTATATTCCCCAAAGAAGAGATTAGATCTTTTGTTCACACGGTGAGGTGCGGTGGTTTAGTTGAAATAAAGACGCATTCGTGTTTGCATTGAAGAAGTTTTTGTGTGGATGTCACGGAGATAAAGAAATATGACGAGATGCTACATGCTGAGAAGGAAGACCAAATGATTGCGTGTTCAACACACTCTCACACGTTATTTGAGTTCCTATAAATAGAAGTTGCATTGTCAAGTTTAGAGTGTAGGCGTGAGCTGCAACTTACTCCTGGATATAGGAACATGGCCACTAGAGAGAAGGTGGCTGCACTTTCTTTTCCTTAGCGTGTCACATAATAAATTACTAATGTACATCATAATAAAGATCGAGTCCGTATAGTGGAATTCTTGGAGAGAAGTTGTCGATGGGTCCGCGAGGTGTTGTTTTGCCGTTGGTAATTTCTCTTTGTTTAGCTATGAAATGGTTATTTACAGCTCGTTACTTGAGTAGTCAACATCGATTTATCTGTCCTCTGCCAAACAAAGATCTCACCATTCTTTCACTGCCCCTATACTTTGTATATTTTGTATCTACAGTTTCAGTGGTTATATTGAAAATTAGATCCTGAAAGGCGAAGTTGTCAATGATTTTCAAGAACTCTGACTAATAATAGGTCATTTTCTTAATACGATAAAAGACATACAAAGTTGTTAATCCTATAAGATAGATATAGTCCGACAAAAAGACAGAATCCCATGGGGATACCTCCTGAGGGAATACTGCAGATCCCCAGAGTAACTTGAAACTGGAATAAAGTCCAAGATAAACTAGCATCTGGTCAGTCACTGAAGTATAATTCTCTTGGAGTTTGCAATGTCTCCTTAAAATCTCTCAGTATAGAGAGTTCCCCGAGTGGTTTAGGGTGAAAGTAATGCCCGCCTGCACTTTCTAACTTTAAGTCTCCATGTCTAGAGATAGAGATTACGTTAGTCTTTAATAGTATTTACTACGAACGTATCCATCTGAGATCAGCATAATATGAAACAACCTTTCCAGTATTGGTCTCTTTCTACTTGGTGGATGATCATAGGTTCTCAAAAATAACCACTTTCCCTATCCAAATAGAAATAGTCTTGCTTCTCGCAAGATGTTTAGGTTTTAGAATATGCAATTATACATCCTGTTCCATAATTACACTTATTACAGCGCCATCGTCTGGCAAGGATAAAATAATTATGTATGTTAATTAAGGATTCTCGCTATCCAAAATAGTGAACCTGACTTGGTCACGAAATAATCTTGATGGTGACCACTCCCACAGAAAAGAAATTGAGTCAAGCCAGTTGACCATTCCTTGATGGTTACTCTACTCGTAAGTTTCATTGAGGTACACAATAGCTTTCTAACTCCCGTCTTCTTTATACCCATATCAAAATTCAAATTGCCAGGAAAACCTGGATTATAGCATTTGCTGAATATTTGTGTACCGTACCGATATGAAGCCTAAAATTCTGCTCGAGCCATAACTAACTTAATACAAAGAAATTCGTTGATTTACTTTCCCGAAGTGGGCATGGGTATTATGAGTAAGTATTACATGCCCATGCCAAGCAACTTTTAACACACCTAATAGAAAGATATTCATTCACATGCACGAGATTGCTTGGAGATATGAAGATTTCTGGATCCTAATGTCTCGTTTTCATAATTTTGAAGAAAGAAACAACAATAATGTGGTAATTAACATATAAAGATAATTGAAAGGAAAGAAAGGAAGAGGATATTAATAATAATGACCTACTCTACTTTCCTTTTGTCTTTATCTTTATTACCTATATTTTTAAGTATTTGGTATTTGATTGAGTTTACTCGAATTGTTTCTTGCATTGTTCTTTGTTGGTATTAAATTAATGTGTTTTTTACTTTCCTTATCCTATAGGAAGGAAAGTAATGTAATCGGGTCTCAAGTGGGCGCTTTGTTTTGTGGGGGCCATTGCTCTACATTTGGGACTTGGCTGTAAATAATGTCTGATGCTTGGGCAGATAATTTGAATACATTAGCCGAGTCCGGTATGTTTGAGCGGAGGTGCCGAAATACCTCTGGATTCCAGATCCAGGAGTGATGGTCAGCTTTGATAATCTCGAACTGACTACTCATATGGCGATTTGTCTGACAGATAGTCTTGTACAGATGTAATATGTACCTACCACTCATATTAGCCATTTGTCTGACAGATAGACTTGAACAGATCAATATGTACCGTATGTTTGAGCGGAGGTGCCGAAATACCTCTGGATTCCAGATCCAGGAGTGATGGTCAGCTTTGATAATCTCGAACTGACTACTCATGTGGCGATTTGTCTGACAGATAGACTTGTACAGATCAATATGTACCACTCATATTAGCCATTTGTCTGACAGATAGACTTGAACAGATCAATATGTACCACTCATATTTACCATCTGTCTGACAGATAAAATGTCGGGGCGTCCCGTCGTTTCGAACTCTTGACGTTCGCGCGCCCCCCGGCACGCTTGATTATATTTACCATCTGTCTGACAGATAAAATGTCGGGGCGTCCCGTCGTTTCGAACTCTTGACGTTCGCGCGCCCCCCGGCACGCTTGATTTATCGCAAAGAACGTTCGAGTGTTAAAGAGTTTCCTGGCAGCTCTTTTGGCCATTTAACCCCCATCCTTTGTATTCTCCTTTTCTTGCCACCTCTATGGATTTTGTTCTCCCTCTGACGTACGTCTTTTCCTTACACCTTTTTCCAGTAGATAGGTGAGTACAAGAGAATTTGTATTAGCCCCAACTTCAATCAAAAGGTCGTCAACCCCATCCTTTGTATTCTCCTTTTCTTCCCACCTCTATGGATTTTGTTCTCCCTCTGACGTACGTCTTTTCCTTACACCTTTTTCCAGAAGAGAATTTGTATTAGCCCCAACTTCAATCAAAAGGTCGTCAGGTTCTACCCTTTTATCACTGACACCGTATACCTTTACTTCCGTCTTTAGTAAGGAGCCATTGCATACATTGTACAGAAATGAGTATTTCTGTACTTTAGCTCTCAAGATGATTTGTCGACAAACATTAGCTAGGAATAATATTCAAACCCAGAAATGTCTTCACTATTTAAACTGAGAAACACGAAACGTGTTTGTCATATGAATGACTTGAAACATGTCGTATAAATCGTATAATGGTAAACGCTTGTGGTAGCTGATTTAGGGGATTTGCTGAGGACTTTTTCCAAGGCTAATTTCAGCCCCTAAAGTGAATCCAAAGCGCTCAGAGACAGGTGACCTGTCTTAACTTTAGATGTAGGTAGTGTAGGTACCAAATTAAATTAAAAAGTGGTATTGAACATTGACACAGTCATATTTGCGAACAAACTAAACTAAAACCAAGAGAAACAAACTGTGTCTGATAAATACCTAATGAGAAATCTGCATTGTGAAAACTGGGATTTTAGGCAAGAATCGGAGTGTAAGCATCTCCACTAATAACCAGAAAAAAAAACAATGAAGAATGGGAGCTGAGATATCTCCACTAATTATTAATAAAGAAGGATCTGTGTCCAGGCATCTTCACCAATAAGTCCAAGGGGAATAAGAGCTGAGACATCTCCACTAATAAAGCTAAGGAGAATGGGAGGGTAGGCATCTCCACCAATGAGCTAAAACGAATGGAAGTCTAGGCATCTCCACTAACAACCAGAGAAAATAATAGAAAGTAAAAATCTGGTGTGAACATCACACGACTTTCCTTATCCTATTGAATGATGCTTATTTTTATGTTCTATAGTAACTTTTACAATATCTCTAACCGTTTAGTCAGTATAGCTGAAAACCGCCAAAAAACGGTCGAAATCTGTCCAAAAGCGGTCAAAATACCGCCAAGCGCAGCAACCATCTCAACCAAACGTTTGGTGTTGCACCCTTGTCACATTTGTGAACTACATACCAAATTTCAAGTCTCTAGCTCATACCGTCCCCGAGATATTGTTAAATTACACCGAAAACCGCCAAAAAGCAGTAAAATGCCGCCAAGCGTTACACCGGTCTTAACCAAAAGTTTCGTGTCGCATCCTTGTCACATTTGACAGCTACATACCAAATTTCAACTCTCTAGCTCTTACCGTTCTCGAGATATTTTGTTTACAGACAGACACACAGACAGACACACACACGGACCAATGGCTGAAACATTGGATTTAGGCTCTAGGGACCTCAAAACGTGTCTTGGCACTAAAAACTGACCATCGAAAATTTGACCCGATTACATTACTTTCCTTCCTATAGGATAAGGAAAGTAAAAAAGAAACAGTAAGAAGACATTTTATATACCTAGCGCCCAAGCTTTTAAATATATTACCAATTACACTTACTCAAATACCAAAAATTTTGATAAAAAGATGCCTTGTACCACTATTGAATGAATATATCAAAACAGAAGAATATAATCAAGTATTGGAAGTACTGGAATGAAAAATGTATGTACGTAACTTCATGGTCTGTGTTGCAGCTTGTTATTCATCAGTCTGACGGTTTATGAGGGTAAGAGATAATTTACCAATCATTTATTAATTATTAATTGAGTTTACAATTTAATTTAATAAAAAGCTACATAAACTGAACCCCTCCTTAGTCGCCACAATTGTAGACAATTATGTCTACAGTTTAGACAAGGAGTAAAATCAGTAATAGAGAATGATTGTATATGTTTAAAAATAAATA